>NW_027600466.1:0-14228 GCF_964194155.1 Cetorhinus maximus | reverse complement strand
CCCCCCCCTCTTCTTCCTCCCCCCCTCTCTCTCCCTTCCCCCTCTCTCTCCCTCCCCCCCTCTCTCCCTCCCCCCCCTCTCTCCCTCCCCCCCTCTCTCTCCCTCCCCCCCCCTCTCTCTCCCTCCCCCCCCTCTCTCTCCCTCCCCCCCCTCTCTCTCCCTCCCCCCCTCTCTCTTTCTCCCCCCCCTCTCTCTTTCTCCCCCCCCTCTCTCTCTCTCTCTCTCTCCCTCCCCCCTCTCTCTCCCTCCCCCCCTCTCTCTCCCTCCCCCCCTCTCTCTCCCTCCCCCCCCCTCTCTCCCTCCCCCCCTCTCTCTCCCTCCCCCCCCCTCTCTCTCCCCTCCCCCCCCCTCTCTCTTTCTCCCCCCCCCTCTCTCTCTCTCTCTCTCCCTCCCCCATCTCCTCTCTCTCTCTCTCCCTCCCCCTCTCCCTCCCCCCCCTCTCTCTTTCTCCCCCTCCCCTCTCTCTCTCTCTCTCTCTCTCTCCCTCCCCCCTCTCTCTCTCTCTCCTCCCCCTCTCCCTCCCCCTCTCCCCCTCTCTCTCTCCCCCTCTCTCCCTCCCCCCCTCTCTCTCTCTCTCTCTCTCCCTCCCCCCCCTCTCTCTCTCTCTCCTCTCCCTCCCCCTCTCTCCCATCCTCGACACAGTGTCCTAACCGGACATAACCACTATGTGATGTGCGCCCAGTTCCACCCTTCGGAAGACCTGGTCGTCTCAGCGAGTTTGGACCAGACTGTCCGGGTCTGGGATATTTCTGGTAAGCTGCGGGGCCGTGGGATCTGGGGAAGGAGCCCGGTGAGAATGCGGAGATGGTGGGGGAGGGTGTGGGGGAGCCCTGATGATTGCTGAGGGGGTGGGGAAAGGTGCAGCCTCTCTCCTCCCTCCCTGGTAACTGTCCGATGCTGACTCTGCCTGCCTGACATGACCCGGAGCCGAGCTGCTGACCTGCCTGTCCTGTCACTACGATCACCTCTTCCCACCCCTGTCACAGGGCCCGACTTCAACCCTGCCTCAACGCAGCCGCTGCTGCCTCATTCGGCTGTTCTGAAATTCTCCGGCCTGCCCCTCTCGCCTTCCGCCGTCCAGAAACTCCAACCCCCTGCCCCCCCGGGGCCCTCGAACCGAGTCCCACTCACCCATCACCCCCAGTGCTCGCTGACCCTCACTGTCGTCCGGTCCAGTAACACCGCCATTTTACAATTCTCAACCCAGTGCTCAAGCGCTGCATGGCCTCCTCGCACCCTCCCTGTCTCTGTAACCTCCTCCAGCCCCTACACCCCTCCCTATCGCTGTAACCTCCTCCAGCCCCTACAACCCTCCCTATATCTGTAACCTCCTCCAGCCCCTACACCCTCCCTATCTCTCTAACCTCCTGCAGCCCCTACAACCCTCCCTATATCTGTAACCTCCTCCAGTACCTACGACCCTCCCTATCTCTGTAACTTCCTCCAGACCCTATAACCCTCCCTATCTCTGTAACCTCCCCCAGCCCCTACAATCCTCCCTATCTCTGTAACCTCCTCCAGCCCATATCCCTCCCTATCTCTGTAACCTCCTCCAGCCCTTACAATGCTGCCTATCTCTGTGACATCATCCAATCGCTAAAACCCTGCCTATCACTGAATCCTCCTCCAGCCCCTTCAGTCCTCCTTTTCTCTGTGACCTCCTCCAGCACATCCAACCTTCCCTATCTCTGTATCCTCCCCCAGCCCCTACAACCCTCCCTATCTCTGTATCCTCCCCCAGCCCCTAAAACCCTCCCTATCTCTGTAACCTCCCCCAGCCCCTACAACCCTCCCTATCTCTGTAACCTCCCCCAGCCCCTACAACCCTCCCTATCTCTGTAACCTCCCCCAGCCCCTACGACCCTCCCTATCGCTGTAACCTCCTCCAGCCCCTACACCCCTCCCTATCTCTGTAACCCCCTCCAGCCCCTACACCCCTCCCTATCGCTGTAACCTCCTCCAGCCCCTACACCGCTCCCTATCTCTGTAACCCCCTCCAGCCCCTACACCCCTCCCTATCTCTGTAACCTCCTCCAGCCCCTACACCCCTCCCTATCTCTGTAACCTCCTCCAGCCCCTACACCCCTCCCTATCTCTGTAACCTCCTCCAGCCCCTACAATGCTGCCTATCTCTGTGACATCATCCAATCGCTAAAACCCTGCCTATCACTGAATCCTCCTCCAGCCCCTTCAGTCCTCCTTTTCTCTGTGACCTCCTCCAGCACATCCAACCTTCCCTATCTCTGTATCCTCCCCCAACCCCTACGACCCTCCCTATCTCTGTAACCTCCTCCAGCCCCTACAACCCTCCCTATCTCTGTATGCTCTCCCAGCCCCTACAACCCTCCCTATCTCTGTATCCTCCCCCAGCCCCTACAACCCTCCCTATCTCTGTAACCTCCTCCAGCCCCTACAACCCTCCCTAACTCTGTAACCTCCTCCAGCCCCTACAACCCTCCCTATCTCTGTAACCTCCTCCAGCCCCTACAACCCTCCCTATCTCTGTAACCTCCTCCAGCCCCTACAACACTCCCTATCTCTGTAACCTCCTCCAGCCCCTACAACTCTCCCTATCCCTGTAACCTCCTCCAGCCCCTACAACACTCCCTATCTCTGTAACCTCCTCCAGCCTCTACAACTCTCCCTATCCCTGTAACCTCCTCCCCCCCTACAGCCCTCCCTATCTCTGTAACCTCCTCCAGCCCCTACAATCCTCGTTATCTCTGTCACCTCCTCCACCCCCTACAATCCTCCCTATCTCTGTAACCTCCTCCAGCCCCTACAACACTCCCTATCTCTGTAACCTCCTCCAGCCTCTACAACCCTCCCTATCTCTGTAACCTCCTCCAGCCCCTAAAACCCTCCCTATCCCTGTAACCTCCTCTAGCCTCGACAACCCTCCCTATCTCTGTAACCTCCTCCAGTCCCTACAACCCTCCCTATCACTGTCACCTCCTCCAGACCCTACAACCCTCCCTATCTCTGTAACCTCCTCCAGCCTCTACAACCCTCCCTATCTCCGTAACCTCTTCCAGCCCCTACAACCCTCCCTATCTCTGTAACCTCCTCCAGCCCCTACAACCCTCCCTGTCTCTGTAACCTCCTCCAGCCCCTACAACCCTCCCTATCTCTGTAACCTCCTCCAGCCCCTACAACCCTCCCTATCTCTGTAACCTCCTCCAGCCCCCTACAACCCTCCCTATCTCTGTAACACCCTCCAGCCTCTCCGACCCTCCGAGATCTCTGCGCTCCTCCAACTCCGGCCTCTTGAGCATCCCCCCGATTCCCGTCGCTCCACCATTGGCGGCCGTGCCTTCAGCTGTCTGGGGCCCTGAGCTCTGGAATTCCCTCCCTGAAGCTCTCCTCCTCCCTCTCTCCCTTCCTCCTGCTCGAAGATGCTCCTTCTGAGCTCCCTCTCTCACCAAGCCTTCGGTCCCCTGCCCTTTAACATCTGCTTCCATGGCTCAGTGTCATATTTTGTGATAATACTGCTGTGAACCACCTTTCAGACCACGTCGTGTTGAGCTGTCTTGATGCCTCTCTCTCCCTCTCTCTCTCTCTCTCTCTCTCTTCTCTCCCCTCCTTCCCCCCCAAGGTCTAAGGAAGAAGAACCTCTCCCCTGGGGCAGTGGAGAGTGATGTGCGGGGGATTTCTGGTGTCGATCTCTTTGGGACCACTGATGCGGTGGTCAAGCACGTCTTGGAGGTGAGTGTCACACTTCCCGTGGGTGAACCCTGAACCACATTTGCTGAGCGTCCCTCGAGGGAAGAAATGGCCGCCAAGAATTCTCTTTGTGGTAACTTTTTACTTAACACGACTCTGAATCAACGTAAGTCTCGCGCGTGTTAAAGGGCTGATCGTACTTCAAACGAAAGGTAAACTTCTCTTGAAATAATCGGTAGAAGAAAGATGTTGCCCCTTTGCAGTCGGCCAGTCAATATCGACCCGCTTGGCGGCCTGACCCTCTGATACAAACTCTCAAGCCCTGCGCGTATGCCTGACTTACCCACGCCGCCTGTAAGATTCGGTCCCTTTCAGCTCCTTTGCCGCTGACCGCCCGAGCCGGAGACCAGCCCCTCGATGGAGGGCTTCGCTGGCTTCTCCCCGCACGAGTTTTGTGTTCCCCTTTCCGTCCGTCGGCCGCGCCCTTTGTGCCAGCACCTGTGCGCGGATCACCTTCATCCTCCGGCTCCTCTGCTCGTGGCTCTCCTTTGTGGCTGCATCTCCACGTGCGGCCTGCCAAACCGCGCGGCTTCTCGTTGCGACCCCCCTCCCTGGCGACAGGTCACATGGGGCCCAACATTTCCCCCCCGCCTCTTCTCCGAGAAAATTTACCCTTGACAATCGACCGAAATCCGTATTAGTCCTTTTCGGACACCCTCGAGTGGAATTGGTGACGATGCAGATGTTTTAAAATAATGATAAGTTTTCATTACTGCGCAGAAGTCGCCCCCTTGGACTTTGTCTTCCCCTTTTTTCCTGTAGCCCTCTTCGGATCGATCGTCCTGTTCGAACGCCTCGGCCTGTGTGCCAACACGGACACCCCTGGTTTGACTCTGGCCCTCCTAACCCTAACCCTCTGTCTGTCTCCATAGGGCCATGACCGAGGTGTGAACTGGGCAGCCTTCCACCCCACCATGCCCCTGATTGTGTCAGGAGCGGACGACCGGCAGGTGAAGATCTGGCGGATGAATGGTGAGTGCGGCCTTGGCGTGCGCCCTCCAAAATCCCTCTCTCTGCCCGCTTGGAGAGTGGAGCCCGGAGCAACCTCCTGACCCAGCCTGACCCCCTGTCTCTCTCTCTCTCTCTCTCTCTCTCTCTGTCTCAGACTCGAAGGCCTGGGAGGTGGACACATGCCGCGGTCACTACAACAACGTCTCGTGTGCCGTATTCCATCCCCGTCAAGAACTCATCCTCAGCAACTCGGAGGACAAGAGCATCAGGGTCTGGGACATGTCCAAGAGGTGAGAGGTCAGGGCAGGAGAGGACCGCGGTCGGAGGGCGCGGGGTCAGAGTACGAATTGGGGGGGGGATCGAGCGGCGCAGGGTCAGAGGGCGAACGGGGACCGAGCGGCGCGGGGTCAGAGGGCGAACGGGGGGATCGAATGGCGCGGGGTCAGAGGGCAAACGGGGGGACTGAGCGGTGCAGGGTCAGAGGGCGAACGGGGGGACCGAGCGCCGCAGGGTCAGAGGGCAAACGGGGGGACCGAGTGGCGCAGGGTCAGAGGGCAAACGGGGGGACCGAGCGGCGCAGGGTCAGAGGGTGAACAGGAACCGAGCCGCACGGGGTCAAAGGGCGAACGGGGACCGAGCGGCGCGGGGTCAGAGGGCGAACAGGGGACCGAGCGGCGCGGGGTCAGAGGGCGAACGGGGGACCGAGTGGCGCGGGGTCAGAGGGCGAACGGGGACCGAGCGGCGCGGGGTCAGAGGGCGAATGGGGACCGAGCGACGTGGGGTCAGAGGGCGAACGGGGACCGAGCGGCGCGGGGTCAGAGGGCGAACGGGGACCGAGCGGCGCGGGGTCAGAGGGCGAACGGGGGACCGAGCGGCGCGGGGTCAGAGGGCGAACGGGGACCGAGCGGTGCGGGGTCAGAGGGCGAGGGGAGGCATTGAGAGGGTGAAATGTAGTGAGAATTTACTGCGGCTCAGCTGCTTGTCTAACCTCCTCTCTCTCTCTCTGTCCCTCTCTCCGTGTCCGGTGCCCAGGACTGGTGTGCAGACCTTCCGACGGGACCATGACCGCTTCTGGGTCCTCGGCGCCCACCCGAACCTCAACCTGTTTGCCGCCGGTAAGGAGCGTGTGGGTGGGCATCACATTCCTGTCGCCCCCTTTGCCCACCTCACCACAGCCCAAAGTACCTGTCAGCCCCTGGGAAAGGGTTTGCAGAGCAGGTCCCTGTCCGCGTGTAGGACGCACAGCAGGATCCCAAACACAGAAATACGTTTCCGGCCAAGATGACCTGTCCATGGTGATGTGGACTGAGGGACACCGAGCACATCGCCCCAATCCTCTTATAACACTGAGCGCACGATCATTTACATTCACCGCAGAGCAGAAACCGGAAAAGACAGCACCTGTACTGACCCTCTGACAGTGCGGCACTCCCTCAGTACTGACCCTCTGACAGTGCAGCACTCCCTCAGTACTGACCCTCCGACAGTGCAGCACTCCCTCAGTACTGACCCTCCGACAGTGCAGCACTCCCTCAGTACTGACCCTCCGACAGTGCAGCACTCCCTCAGTACTGACCCTCCGACAGTGCGGCACTCCCTCAGTACTGACCCTCCGACAGTGCGGCACTCCCTCAGTACTGACCCTCCGACAGTGCGGCACTCCCTCAGTACTGACCCTCCGACAGTGCGGCGCTCCCTCAGTACTGACCCTCCGACAGTGCGGCACTCCCTCAGTACTGACCCTCCGACAGTGCGGCGCTCCCTCAGTACTGACCCTCCGACAGTGCAGCACTCCCTCAGTACTGACCCTCCGACAGTGCGGCACTCCCTCAGTACTGACCCTCCGACAGTGCGGCGCTCCCTCAGTACTGACCCTCCGACAGTGCGGCACTCCCTCAGTACTGACCCTCCGACAGTGCAGCACTCCCTCAGTACTGACCCTCCGACAGTGCGGCACTCCCTCAGTACTGACCCTCCGACAGTGCGGCACTCCCTCAGTACTGACCCTCCGACAGTGCGGCACTCCCTCAGTACTGACCCTCCGACAGTGCGGCACTCCCTCAGTACTGACCCTCCGACAGTGCGGCACTCCCTCAGTACTGACCCTCCGACAGTGCAGCACTCCCTCAGTACTGACCCTCCGACAGTGCAGCGCACCCTCAGTACTGACCCTCCGACAGTGCGGCGCTCCCTCAGTACTGACCCTCCGACAGTGCGGCACTCCCTCAGTACTGACCCTTTATTCAGTTTCTCTCTTGGGGTATTTTACTCATTAGATATTGTTGAAAGTGGGAGGTAATAAGATGCCTTTTCTGGCCGGGTTATGTTGACACCCTCTTGTGTTGGCCCTTGCTCCCTGGATCCTCTCTCAGGTCACGACAGTGGGATGATTGTGTTTAAATTGGAGCGAGAGAGACCTGCCTACGCAGTTCACGGAAACGCCTTGTTTTACGTCAAAGATCGCTTTCTCAGGCAACTGGATTTCCACAGCTCCAAGGATGTGGCCGTGATGCAGCTCCGGAGGTGAGTGAGTGATTGACACCTTCAAACACTCCCAGGGCAGGTACAGCACGGGGTTAGATACAGAGTCAAGCTCCCTCTACACTGTCCCCCATCAAACACTCCCAGGACAGGTACAGCACGGGGTTAGATACAGAGTAAATCTCCCTCTACACTGTCCCCATCAAACACTCCCAGGACAGGTACAGCACGGGGTTAGATACAGAGTAAATCTCCCTCTACACTGTCCCCATCAAACACTCCCAGGACAGGTACAGCACGGGGTTAGATACAGAGTAAAGCTCCCTCTACACTGTCCCCATCAAACACTCCCAGGACAGGTACAGCACGGGGTTAGATACAGAGTAAAGCTCCCTCTACACCGTCCCCCTCAAACACTCCCAGGACAGGTACAGCACGGGGTTAGATACAGAGTAAATCTCCCTCTACACTGTCCACATCCAACACCCCCAGGACAGGTACAGCACGGGGTTAGATACAGAGTAAAGCTCCCTCTACACTGTCCCCATCAAACACTCCCAGGACAGGTACAGCACGGGGTTAGATACAGAGTAAATCTCCCTCTACACTGTCCCCATCAAACACTCCCAGGACAGGTACAGCACGGGGTTAGATACAGAGTAAAGCTCCCTCTACACCGTCCCCATCAAACCTTTCCAGTGTGTGAATCCCATTCTGTGACCTGTAATTTCTCTCTCCCTGCACTGACTGCTCTCTTCCCTTCTCCTCCCGCCAGCGGTTCCAAGTTCCCGGTGTTCAGCATGTCCTACAACCCGGCCGAGAATTCGGTGCTGCTGTGCACGGTAAGACCACGGGCAACGCTGGCAAGGGTCTGGGAAACTGTAGCTGTGAGGAGGCCTCGGGTGGGCTGGGGTTTCTCTGCTCGGCACAGCGGGGGCTGCGTGGAGATCGGATCGAGACGTACCAAGTTGGGAGGGGTCCGGACAGAGTGGGTTCGGAAGGGTCACGTTTCCCTCGGTGAGAGAGGTCAGCGGCGATGGGGTGCGCAGTTCGTGACGGGTGGAAAGGTTCGAGGGGAGATGAGGAAATAACCTTCTCGCGCGGAGAGGGCTGTGGGGGTCTGGGAGACGCTGCCTGAAAGTGTGAAGGAGACAGAAACCCTCAGCTCATTTAAACGCTGTCTGGGTACGTGCCCGAGGAACCTCGGGGGGGGCTGCAGGCCAAACGCCGGAACGTGGGATTCGGCCGGAGTGTGGGGGGGGCTCCTCTGTTTTCCGCCAGCCCGGACGCGATGGGCAGAGTGGCCTCTTTCTGTGCCTGTCTCCTCCCGATGTCTGAAAGGGGAGGGAGGAACAGCGATGCCAGGCTAGGGCAAGGGGGCGGTACGCAAATTGACCCTTCGGGAGGGGCCAGCAGGAAGAGGGTGGGCTGAATGGCTGCCGTGGCGATTCCCCTGCGGGCTCAGACAACCGGGCTGGGAAATCCAGCCTTGGGGGGGCCTGTTTTGTGGAGGAGGGGCTCAGGGAGGGAATTCCACAGCTCACGGGGTCCCCCCCCACCCCCGCCAAGGCAGCTGAAGGCACGGCCGCCAATGGTGGAGCGATGGGAATCGGGGGAGGGGGATGCTCCGGAGGCCGGAATCGGAGGAGCGCGGAGATCCGGGAAGGGTGTGTAGCCTTGCCGCACCCCTGGCCGGCACGTCAGCCTCCGGGGCTTCCCCTCCTCCTTCAACAGGAGGCCATTCAGCCCCTCGAACCGACTCGGCCACTCGACGAGTTGTGGTCGACCTTCTGCCTGCTTCCCACTTCCCCATCCTCCCCACCGCCGCCAACCCTCGATTTCCCTCAGTCTCCAATCCACGCATCTCCGTCTTGAATCTGCTCATCGGTGGAGCATCCACGGTTCTCTGGGGTAGAGAATTCCAAAGATTCACGACCTTCTGAGTGAAGAGGTTTCTCCTCGTCGCAGTCCAAAATGGCCGTCCCCTTATTCAGACCCTCTGACTCCCCCCTCACCCCCTCAGTTTCAGATTCCCTGGCACTATGAACAGTTCTAGTCTCCGTATCCCTCGCTTAGACCACACTTGGAGCACTGTGCACAGTTCCGGTCTCCGTATCCCTCGGTTAGACCACACTTGGAGCACTGTGCACAGTTCTGGTCTCCGTATCCCTCAGTTAGACCACACTTGGAGCACTGTGCACAGTTCCTGTCTCCGTATCCCTCGGTTAGACCACACTTGGAGCACTGGGCACAGTTCCTGTCTCCGTATCCCTCGGTTAGACCACACTTGGAGCAGTGTGCACAGTTCTGATCTCCGTATCCCTCGGTTGGACCACACTTGGAGCACTGTGCACAGTTCTGGTCTCCGTATCCCTCGGTTAGACCACACTGGGAGCACCGTGCACAGTTCTGGTCTCCGTATCCCTCGGTTAGACCACACTTGGAGCACTGTGCACAGTTCTGGTCTCCGTATCCCTCGGTTAGACCACACTTGGAGCACTGTGCACAGTTCTGGGTCCCATACCCCTTGGTTAGACCACACTTGGAGCACTGTGCACAGTTCTGGTCTCCCTATCCCTCGGTTAGACCACACTCGGAGCACTGTGCACAGTTCTGGTCTCCCTATCCCTCGGTTAGACCACACTCGGAGCACTGTGCACAGTTCTGGTCTCCCTATCCCTCGGTTAGACCACACTTGGGGTTAGACCACACTTGGAGCACTGTGCACAGTTCTGGTCTCCGTATCCCTCGGTTAGACCACACTTGGGGTTAGACCACACTTGGAGCACTGTGCACAGTTCTGGTCTCCGTATCCCTCGGTTAGACCACACTTGGAGCACTGTGCACAGT
The DNA here is from genome assembly GCF_964194155.1 of Cetorhinus maximus. Lineage (NCBI taxonomy): Eukaryota > Metazoa > Chordata > Chondrichthyes > Lamniformes > Cetorhinidae > Cetorhinus > Cetorhinus maximus. Next base: position 4,223 of record NW_027600466.1, on the reverse strand, counting down.
TCTGGTCTCCGTATCCCTCGGTTAGACCACAGTCGGAGCACTGTGCACAGTTCCGGTCTCCGTATCCCTCGGTTAGACCACACTTGGAGCACTGTGCACAGTTCTGGTCTCCGTATCCCTCGGTTGGACCACACTTGGAGCACTGGGCACAGTTCTGGTCTCCGTATCCCTCGGTTGGACCACACTTGGAGCACTGGGCACAGTTCTGGTCTCCGTATCCCTCGGTTAGACCACAGTTGGAGCACTCTGCAGAGTTCTGGTCTCCGTATCCCTCGGTTAGACCACACTTGGAGCACTGTGCACAGTTCTGGTCTCCACATTTACAAAAGGATATAGAGAGACTGGAGAAGGTATAAGTACTGGGTGGTCCGACCGATCGGAAAGGATTGAGCAGACTGGAGCTTTTCTCCTGAGAAAAGGGAAGACTGAGGAGTGACTGGGGTGAGGCCTCTGAAATTCCCAACGATCGGGTCAGCCGAGCGGAGATGTTCCCACTGGCGGGCGAGACCAGAGCTCGGGGCTGTCAGTGTAAGACAGGCAGGAATAAATCCAGTCAGGGAGAAACTCCTTTACCCAGAGAGCGCTGAGACAGTGGGACCCATTGAGCCGTTGATGTATGGACGCGGGTGGGGGGGAACTGGATAATCATGGAGTTCGGTAGGAACAGAAGGGTGATGCTGATCAGGTGAAATGGAGGGGGGGGGCACGGTTGAGAATTGAATCCGCGTATATACCAGGGTGTTGCGCGGGATCCTCCTGTGCCTCCTTGTGGGATTTGGGGGCCTCTCCAGGGAAGCTCACGTCTCTCAGTTTCTCTCTCTCTCCGTCCTGCAGCGAGCGAGTAACCTGGAGAACAGCACCTACGACCTATACACCATTCCCAAGGACTCGGACTCTCAGAATCCAGACGGTGAGTCGGGGGATGTTGTGAGGGGGCTCGGCGGCTGTGGGGTGGAGGAGGTAGTGACCCCTGCCCTGATCCGCGGCGGTGACCCCAGCCCTGACCCCGCTGTGTTCCCTCCAGCCCTGACCCCGCTGTGTTCCCTCCAGCCCTGACCCCGCTGTGTTCCCTCCAGCCCTGACCCCGCTGTGTTCCCTCCAGCCCTGACCCCGCTGTGTTCCCTCCAGCCCTGACCCCGCTGTGTTCCCTCCAGCCCTGACCCCGCTGTGTTCCCTCCAGCCCTGACCCCGCTGTGTTCCCTCCAGCCCTGACCCCGCTGTGTTCCCTCCAGCCCTGACCCCGCTGTGTTCCCTCCAGCCCTGACCCCGCTGTGTTCCCTCCAGCCCTGACCCCGCTGTGTTCCCTCCAGCCCTGACCCCGCTGTGTTCCCTCCAGCCCTGACCCCGCTGTGTTCCCTCCAGCCCTGACCCCGCTGTGTTCCCTCCAGCCCTGACCCCGCTGTGTTCCCTCCAGCCCTGACCCCGCTGTGTTCCCTCCAGCCCTGACCCCGCTGTGTTCCCTCCAGCCCTGACCCCGCTGTGTTCCCTCCAGCCCTGACCCCGCTGTGTTCCCTCCAGCCCTGACCCCGCTGTGTTCCCTCCAGCCCTGACCCCGCTGTGTTCCCTCCAGCCCTGACCCCGCTGTGTTCCCTCCAGCCCTGACCCCGCTGTGTTCCCTCCAGCCCTGACCCCGCTGTGTTCCCTCCAGCCCTGACCCCGCTGTGTTCCCTCCAGCCCTGACCCCGCTGTGTTCCCTCCAGCCCTGACCCCGCTGTGTTCCCTCCAGCCCTGACCCCGCTGTGTTCCCTCCAGCCCTGACCCCGCTGTGTTCCCTCCAGCCCTGACCCCGCTGTGTTCCCTCCAGCCCTGACCCCGCTGTGTTCCCTCCAGCCCTGACCCCGCTGTGTTCCCTCCAGCCCTGACCCCGCTGTGTTCTCTCCTGCAGCCCCTGAAGGAAAGCGATCCTCCGGCCTGACCGCAGTCTGGGTGGCCCGGAACAGATTTGCCGTCCTGGACAGGATGCACTCGGTAAGTTTTAACGTGGCAGCGACCGGGAAGGGGGAGCTGGTGGGCTGGTGGGCTGGGGGGGTGGGGGGGGTGGTTACTGAGGCGGGGCTGTGGGCGGGGTCACCGGGGCTCTGGGCGGGGTAAACCGAGGGGTGGGCAGGGCTGCCGGGCCCCCCCTCAATCCACTCGAGAATGGCCCCCCTCTCTCAGTTCACTCGAGAGTGGCCCCTCCCCCCTCAATCCACTCGAGAGTGGCCCCTGTGGGGGGAGTGTCGGGGGGGAGAGTGTCGGGGGGGAGAGTGTCGGGGGGGAGAGTGTCGGGGGGGGAGAGTGTCGGGGGGGAGAGTGTCGGGGGGGAGAGTGTCGGGGGGGAGAGTGTCGGGGGGGAGAGTGTCGGGGGGGGGGGAGTGTCGGGGGGGGGGAGTGTCGGGGGGGAGAGTGTCGGGGGGGAGAGTGTCGGGGGGGGGAGAGTGTCGGGGGGGGGGGAGTGTCGGGGGGGAGAGTGTCGGGGGGGAGAGTGTCGGGGGGGGGGGGGAGTGTCGGGGGGGAGAGTGTCGGGGGGGGGGAGTGTCGGGGGGGAGTTTGGGGTTGACCCCGATACTCCAGCTGAGGCTGGCGCTGTGGTTTTCTATCAGGTTTGACAATCACCTCCTGCCTCTTGCCTGGCACACCCCAATTTAACAAACTCATCTCCTCGGACACCTCCTCGCCCTCCCTCCCTCACCTGTCTCCCTCATCGCCCTGTCTCCCTCATCGCCCTCCCTCCCTCATCGCCCTCCCTCCCTCATCGCCCTCCCTCCCTTCATCGCCCTCCCTCCCTCATCGCCCTGTCTCCCTCATCGCCCTGTCTCCCTCCTCGCCCTGTCTCCCTCCCTCATCGCCCTGTCTCCCTCATCGCCCTCCCTCCCTCAGCGCCCTGTCTCCCTCATCGCCCTGTCTCCCTCATCGCCCTGTCTCCCTCATCGCCCTGTCTCCCTCCTCGCCCTGTCTCCCTCATCGCCCTGTCTCCCTCATCGCCCTGTCTCCCTCATCGCCCTGTCTCCCTCATCGCCCTCCCTCCCTCCTCGCCCTCCCTCCCTCATCGCCCTCCCTCCCTCACCTGTCTCCCTCATCGCCCTGTCTCCCTCATCGCCCTGTCTCCCTCATCGCCCTGTCTCCCTCATCGCCCTGTCTCCCTCATCGCCCTCCCTCCCTCCTCGCCCTCCCTCCCTCATCGCCCTCCCTCCCTCATCGCCCTCCCTCCCTCATCGCCCTGTCTCCCTCACCGCCCTCCCTCCCTCACCGCCCTCCCTCCCTCACCGACCTCCCTCCCTCACCGACCTCCCTCCCTCACCGACCTCCCTCCCTCACCGACCTCCCTCCCTCATCGCCCTGTCTCCCTCATCGCCCTGTCTCCCTCACCGCCCTCCCTCCCTCATCGCCCTGTCTCCCTCATCGCCCTGTCTCCCTCATCGCCCTGTCTCCCTCATCGCCCTGTCTCCCTCATCGCCCTGTCTCCCTCACCGCCCTCCCTCCCTCATCGCCCTCCCTCATCGCCCTGTCTCCCTCATCGCCCTCCCTCCCTCATCGCCCTGTCTCCCTCTCCTTCCTCACCGCCCTCCCTCCCTCATCGCCCTGTCTCCCTCTCCTTCCTCACCGCCCTCCCTCCCTCATCGCCCTGTCTCCCTCACCGCCCTCCCTCCCTCACCGCCCTGTCTCCCTCATCGCCCTCCCTCCCTCATCGCCCTGTCTCCCTCATCGCCCTCCCTCCCTCATCGCCCTCCCTCCCTCATCGCCCTGTCTCCCTCATCGCCCTCCCTCCCTCACCGCCCTGTCTCCCTCATCGTCCTGTCTCCCTCATCGCCCTGTCTCCCTCATCGCCCTCCCTCCCTCATCGCCCTCCCTCCCTCATCGCCCTCCCTCCCTCATCGCCCTGTCTCCCTCATCGCCCTGTCTCCCTCATCGCCCTGTCTCCCTCATCGCCCTGTCTCCCTCATCGCCCTGTCTCCCTCATCGCCCTGTCTCCCTCATCGCCCTGTCTCCCTCATCGCCCTCCCTCCCTCACCGCCCTGTCTCCCTCATCGCCCTGTCTCCCTCATCGCCCTGTCTCCCTCATCGCCCTGTCTCCCTCATCGCCCTCCCTCCCTCATCACCCTGCCTTCCCTCATCGCCCTGTCTCCCTCATCGCCCTGTCTCCCTCATCGCCCTCTCCCTCATCGCCCTCCCTCCCTCACCGCCCCTGTCTCCTCATCGCCCTGTCTCCCTCATCGCCCCTGTCTCCCTCCTCGCCCTGTCTC
>NW_027600465.1:0-14265 GCF_964194155.1 Cetorhinus maximus | reverse complement strand
AGTGTGTATGAATGTGAGTGTGTGTGTGAGAGTGTGTATGAATGTGAGTGTGAGTGTGAGAGTGTGTATGAATGTGAGTGTGTGTGTGAGAGTGTGTATGAATGTGAGTGTGTGTGTGAGAGTGTGTATGAATGTGAGTCTGTGTGTGAGAGTGTGTATGAATGTGAGTGTGTGTGTGAGTGTGTATGAATGTGAGTGTTTGTGTGAGAGTGTGTATGAATGTGAGTGTGTGTTAGAGTGTGTATGAATGTGAGTGTGTGTGTGAGAGTGTGTATGAATGTGAGTGTGTGTGTGAGAGTGTGTATGAATGTGACTGTGTTTGTGAGAGTGTGTATGAATGTGAGTGTGTGTGTGAGAGTGTGTATGAATGTGAGTGTGTGTGTGAGAGTGTGTATGAATGTGAGTGTGTGTGTGAGAGTGTGTATGAATGTGAGTGTGTGTGTGAGAGTGTGTATGAATGTGAGTGTGTGTGTGAGAGTGTGTATGAATGTGAGTGTGTGTGTGAGAGTGTGTATGAATGGGTGTGTGTGTGAGAGTGTGTATGAATGTGAGTGTGTTTGTGAGAGTGTGTATGAATGTGAGTGTGAGTGTGAGAGTGTGTATGAATGTGAGTGTGTGTGTTAGAGTATTTATGAATGTGAGTGTGTGTGTGAGAGTGTGTATGAATGTGAGTGTGTGTGTGAGAGTGTGTTTGAATGTGAGTGTGTGTGTGAGAGTGTGTATGAATGTGAGTGTGAGTGTGAGAGTGTGTATGAATGTGAGTGTGAGTGTGAGTGTGTATGAATGTGAGTGTGTGTGTGAGAGTGTGTATGAATGTGAGTGTGAGTGTGAGAGTGTGTATGAATGTGAGTGTGTGTGTGAGAGTGTGTATGAATGTGAGTGTGAGTGTGAGTGTGTATGAATGTGAGTGTGTGTGTGAGAGTGTGTATGAATGTGAGTGTGAGTGTGAGAGTGTGTATGAATGTGTGTGAGTGTGAGTGGAGTGTGTATGAATGTGAGTGTGTGTGTGAGAGTGTGTATGAATGTGAGTGTGTGTGTGAGAGTGTGTATGAATGTGAGTGTGTGTGTGAGAGTGTGTATGAATGTGAGTGTGTGTGTGAGAGTGTGTATGAATGTGAGTGTGTGTGTGAGAGTGTGTATGAATGTGAGTGTGAGTGTGAGAGTGTGCATGAATGTGAGTGTGTGTGTGAGAGTCTGCATGAATGTGAGTGTGAGTGTGAGAGTGTGCATGAATGTGAGTGTGTGTGTGAGAGTGTGTATGAATGTGAGTGTGTGTGTGAGAGTGTGTATGAATGTGAGTGTGTGTGTGAGAGTGTGTATGAATGTGAGTGTGATTGTGAGAGTGTGTATGAATGTGTGTGTGTGAGAGTGTGTATGAATGTGAGTGTTTGTGTGAGAGTGTGTATGAATGTGAGTGTGTGTGTGAGAGTGTGTATGAATGTGAGTGTGTGTGAGATTGTGTATGAATGTGAGTGTGTGTGTGAGTGTGTGTATGAATGTGAGTGTGAGTGTGAGAGCGTTTATGAATATGAGTGTGTGTGTGAGAGTGTGTATGAATGTGAGTGTGTGTGTGAGAGTGTGTATGAATGTGAGTGTGTGTGTGAGAGTGTGTATGAATGTGAGTGTGTGTGTGAGAGTGTGTATGAATGTGAGTGTGAGTGTGAGAGTGTGTGTGAATGTGAGTGTGTGTGTGAGAGTGTGTATGAATGAGTGTGTGTGTGAGAGTGTGTATGAATGTGAGTGTGTGTGTGAGAGTGTGTATGAATGTGAGTGTGAGTGTGAGAGTGTGTATGAATGTTAGTGTGTGTGTGAGAGTGTGTATGAATGTGAGTGTGTGTGTGAGAGTGTGTATGAATGTGAGTGTGTGTGTGAGAGTGTGTATGAATGTGAGTGTGTGTGTGAGTGTGTATGAATGTGAGTGTTTGTGTGAGAGTGTGTATGAATGTGAGTGTGTGTTAGAGTGTGTATGAATGTGAGTGTGTGTGTGAGAGTGTGTATGAATGTGAGTGTGTGTGTGAGAGTGTGTATGAATGTGAGTGTGTTTGTGAGAGTGTGTATGAATGTGTGTGTGTGTGAGAGTGTGTATGAATGTGAGTGTGTGTGTGAGAGTGTGTATGAATGTGAGTGTGTGTGTGAGAGTGTGTATGAATGTGAGTGTGTGTGTGAGAATGTGTATGAATGTGAGGTGTGTGTGAGAGTGTGTATGAATGTGAGTGTGTGTGTGAGAGTGTGTATGAATGGGTGTGTGTGTGAGAGTGTGTATGAATGTGAGTGTGTGTGTGAGAGTGTGTATGAATGTGAGTGTGAGTGTGAGAGTGTGTATGAATGTGAGTGTGTGTGTTAGAGTATTTATGAATGTGAGTGTGAGTGTGAGAGTGTGTATGAATGTGAGTGTGTGTGTGTGAGTGTGTATGAATGAGAGTGTGTGTGTGAGAGTGTGTATGAATGTGAGTGTGTGTGTGAGAGTGTGTATGAATGTGAGTGTGAGTGTGAGAGTGTGTATGAATGTGAGAGTGTGTGTGAGAGTGTGTATGAATGTGTGTGTGTGTGAGAGTGTGTATGAATGTGAGTGTGTGTGTGAGAGTGTGTATGAATGTGAGTCTGAGTGTGAGAGTGTGTATGAATGTGAGTGTGTGTGTCAGAGTGTGTATGAATTTGAGTGTGTGTGTGAGAGTGTGTATGAATGTGAGTGTGTGTGTGAGAGTTTGTATGAATGTGAGTGTGTGTGTGAGAGTGTGTATGAATGTGAGTGTATGTGTGAGAGTGTGTATGAATGTGAGTGTGTGTGTGAGAGTTTGTATGAATGTGAGTGTGTGTGTGAGAGTGTGTATGAATGTGTGTGTGTGTGAGAGTGTGTATGAATGTGAGTGTGAGTGTGAGAGTGTGTATGAATGTGAGTGTGTGTGTGAGAGTGTGTATGAATGTGAGTGTGTGTGTGAGAGTGTGTATGAACGTGAGTGTGAGTGTGAGAGTGTGTATGAATGTGAGTGTGTGTCTGAGAGTGTGTATGAATGTGAGTGTGTGTGTGAGATTGTGTGTGAATGTGAGTGTGTGTGTGAGAGTGTGTATGAATGTGAGTGTGTGTGTAAGAGTGTGTATGAATGTGAGTGTGTGTGTGAGAGTGTGTATGAATGAGTGTGAGTGTGAGAGTGTGTATGAATGTGAGTGTGTGTTTGATAGTGTGTATGAATGTGAGTGTGTGTGTGAGTGTGTATTAATGTGAGTGTGAGTGTGAGAGTGTGTATGAGTGTGAGTGTGTGTGTGAGAGAGTGTATGAATGAGTGTGTGTGTGAGAGTGTGTATGAATGTGAGTGTGAGTGTGAGAGTGTGTATGAATGTGAGTGTGTGTGTGAGAGTGTCCATGAATGTGAGTGTGTGTGTGAGAGTGTGTATGAATGTGAGTGTGTGTGTGAGAGTGTGTATTAATGTGAGTGTGTGTGTGAGAGTGTGTATGAATGTGAGTGTGTGTGAGAGTGTGTATGAATGTGAGTGTGTGTGTGAGAGTGTGTATGAATGTGAGTGTGAGTGTGAGTGTGTATGAATGTCAGTGTGTGTGTGAGAGTGTGTATGAATGTGAGTGTGTGTGTGAGAGTGTGTATGAATGTGAGTGTGTGTGTGAGAGTGTGTATGAATGTGAGTGTGTGTGTGTGTGTATGAATGTGAGTGTGTGTGTGAGAGTGTGTATGAATGTGAGTGTGTGTGTGAGAGTGTGCATGAATGTGAGTGTGTGTGTGAGAGTGTGTATGAATGTGAGTGTGTGTGTGAATGTGTATGAATGTGAGTGTGAGTGTGAGAGTGTGTATGAATGTGAGTGTGTGTGTGAGAGTGTGTATGAATGAGTGTGTGTGTGAGAGTGTGTATGAATGTGAGTGTGTGTGTGAGAGTGTGTATGAATGTGAGTGTGTGTGTGAGAGTGTGTATGAATGTGAGTGTGTGTTTGAGAGTGTGTATGAATGTTAGTGTGTGTGTGAGTGTGTATGAATGTGAGTGTGTGTGTGAGAGTGTGTATGGATGTGAGTGTGTGTGTGAGAGTGTGCATGAATGTGAGTGTGTGCGTGAGAGTGTGCATGAATGTGAGTGTGACTGTGAGAGTGTGCATGAATGTGAGTGTGTGTGTGAGAGTGTGTATGAATGTGAGTGTGTGTGTGAGAGTGTGTATGAATGTGAGTGTGTGTGAGAGTGTGTATGAATGTGAGTGTGTGTGTGAGAGTGTGTATGAATGTGAGTGTGTGTGTGAGAGTGTGTATGAATGTGAGTGTGTGTGTGAGAGTGTGTATGAATGTGAGTGTGAGTGTGAGAGTGTGTATGAATGTGAGTGTGAGTGTGAGAGTGTGTATCAATGTGAGTGTGTGTGTGAGAGTGTGTATGAATTTGAGTGTGTGTGTGAGAGTGTGTATGAATGTGAGTGTGTGTGTGATAGTGTGCATGAATGTGAGTGTGTGTGTGAGAGTGTGTATGAATGTGAGTGTATGTGTGAGAGTGTGCATGAATGTGAGTGTGTGTGTGATAGTGTGCATGAATGTGAGTGTGTGTCTGAGAGTGTGTATGAATGTGAGTGTCTGTGTGAGAGTGTGTATGAATGTGTGTGTGTGAGAGAGTGTGTATGAATGTGAGTGTGTGTGTGAGAGTGTGTATGAATGTGAGTGTGTGTGTGAGAGTGTGTATGAATGTGAGTGTGTGTGTGAGAGTGTGTATGAATGTGAGTGTGTGTGTGAGAGTGTGTATGAATGTGAGTGTGAGTGTCAGTGTGTATGAATGTGAGTGTGTTTGTGAGAGTGTGTATGAATGTGAGTGTGTGTGTGAGAGTGTGTATGAATGTGAGTGTGTGTGTGAGAGTGTGTATGAATTTGAGTGTGTGTGTGAGTGTGTATGAATGTGTGTGTGTGAGAGTGTGTATGAATGTGTGTGTGTGTGTGAGAGTGTGCATGAATGTGAGTGTGTGTGTGAGAGTGTGCATGAATGTGAGTGTGTGTGTGAGAGTGTGCATGAATGTGAGTGTGTGTGTGAGAGTGTGCATGAATGTGAGTGTGTGTGTGAGAGTGTGCATGAATGTGAGTGTGTGTGTGAGAGTGTGCATGAATGTGAGTGTGTGTGTGAGAGTGTGCATAAATGTGAGTGTGTGTGTGATAGTGTGCATGAATGTGAGTGTGTGTGTGAGAGTGTGTATGAATGTGAGTGTCTGTGTGAGATTGTGCATGAATGTGAGTGTGTGTGTGATAGTGTGCATGAATGTGAGTGTGTGTCTGAGAGTGTGTATGAATGTGAGTGTCTGTGTGAGAGTGTGTATGAATGTGTTTGTGTGTGAGAGTGTGTATGAATGTGAGTGTGTGTGTGAGAGTGTGTATGAATGTGAGTGTGTGTGTGAGAGTGTGTATGAATGTGAGTGTGTGTGTGAGAGTGTGCATGAATGTGAGTGTGAGTGTGAGAGTGTGCATGAATGTGAGTGTGTGTGTGAGAGTGTGTATGAATGTGAGTGTGTGTGTGAGAGTGTGTATGAATGTGAGTGTGTGTGAGTGTGTATGAATGTGAGTGTGTGTGTGAGAGTGTGTATGAATGTGAGTGTGTGTGTGAGAGTGTGTATGAATGTGAGTGTGTGTGTGAGAGTGTGTCTGAATGTGAGTGTGTGTGTGAGAGTGTGTATGAATGTGAGTGTGAGTGTGAGAGTGTGTATGAATGTGAGTGTGAGTGTGAGAGTGTGTATGAATGTGAGTGTGAGTGTGAGAGTGTGTATGAATGTGTGTGTGTGAGAGTGTGTATGAATGTGAGTGTGTGTGTGAGAGTGTGTATGAATGTGAGTGTGTGTGTGAGAGTGTGTATGAATGTGAGTGTGTGTGTGAGAGTGTGTATGAATGTGAGTGTGAGTGTGAGAGTGTGTATGAGTGTGAGTGTGTGTGTGAGAGTGTGTATGAATGTGAGTGTGTGTGTGAGAGTGTGTATGAATGTGAGTGTGTGTGTGAGAGTGTGTATGAATGTGAGTGTGTGTGTGAGAGTGTGTATGAATGTGAGTGTGTGTGAGAGTGTGTATGAATGTGTGTGTGTGTGTGAGAGTGTGTATGAATGTGAGTGTGAGTTTGAGAGTGAGTATGAATGTGCGTGTGTGTGTGAGAGTGTGTATGAATGTGAGTGTGTGTGTGAGAGTGTGTATGAATGTGAGTGTGTGTGTGAGAGTGTGTATGAATGTGAGTGTGTGTGTGAGAGTGTGTATGAATGTTAGTGTGTGTGTGAGAGTGTGTATGAATGTGAGTGTGTGTGTGAGAGTGTGTATTAATGTGAGTGTGTGTGTGAGAGTGTGTATGAATGTGAGTGTGTGTGTGTGTGAGTATGCAGGCTAGGATTAGACACAGTGTAGGGGGCATCCAATTCCTACCCAAATACTCGGGTGTCCCACAGGGATCTGAAATCGGACCCGCCTCGATGCGTGACAGATGGAAGTCCCCGATCACAACCTTCGATGGATTCTGATGCCTGTAGTATATCAGATTCTCCAGCTGAAACAGAAAAAAAGAGTGTGGAACTAGTCACTGTCCAGATATCTCCCTGAGAGAGAGGGACTGAGAGACACCAGTCACTGTCCAGATATCTCCCTGAGAGAGAGGGACTGAGAGACACCAGTCACTGTCCAGATATCTCCCTGAGAGAGAGGGACTGAGAGACACCAGTCAGTGTCCAGATATCTCCCTGAGAGAGAGGGGACTGAGATACACGAGTCAGTGTACAGATATCTCCCTGAGAGAGAGAGGGGACTGAGAGACATCAGTCAGTGTACAGATATCTCCCTGAGAGAGAGGGGACTGAGAGACACCAGTCAGTGTACAGATATCCCTCTGAGAGAGAGAGAGAGAGGGGACTGAGAGACACCAGTCAGTGTACAGATATCTCCCTGAGAGAGAGGGGACTGAGAGACACCAGTCAGTGTACAGCTATCTCCCTGAGAGAGAGGGGACTGAGAGACACCAGTCAGTGTACAGATATCTCCCTGAGAGAGAGAGAGAGAGGGGACTGAGATACACCAGCCAGTGTACAGATACCTCCCTGAGAGAGAGGGACTGAGAGACACCAGTCAGTGTACAGATATCTCCCAGAGAAAGAGGGGACTGAGATACACCAGTCAGTGTACAGATATCTCCCTGAGAGAGAGAGGGGACTGAGAGACACCAGTCAGTGTACAGATATCCCTCTGAGAGAGAGAGAGAGAGGGGACTGAGATACACCAGTCAGTGTACAGATATCTCCCTGAGAGAGAGGGGACTGAGAGACACCAGTCAGAGTACAGATATCTCCCTGAGAGAGAGAGGGACTGAGAGACACCAGTCAGTGTACAGATATCTCCCTGAGAGAGAGGGACTGAGAGACACCTGTCAGTGTACAGATATCTCCCTGAGAGAGAGGGGACTGAGAGACACCAGTCAGTGTACAGATATCTCCCTGAGAGAGAGAGAGAGAGGGGACTGAGATACACCAGTCAGTGTACAGATATCTCCCTGAGAGAGAGAGGGGGACTGAGAGACCCCAGCCAGTGTAAAGATATCTCCCTGAGAGAGAGAGAGGGACTGAGAGACACCAGTCAGTGTACAGATATCTCCCTGAGAGAGAGAGAGGGGACTGAGAGACACCAGTCAGTGTACAGATATCTCCCTGAGAGAGAGGGGACTGAGAGACACCAGTCAGTGTACAGATATCTCCCTGAGAGAGAGGGACTGAGAGACACCAGTCAGTGTACAGATATCTCCCTGAGAGAGGGGGGACTGAGAGACCCCAGTCAGTGTACAGATATCTCCCTGAGAGAGAGAGGGACTGAGAGACACCAGTCAGTGTACAGATATCTCCCTGAGAGAGAGGGGACTGAGAGACACCAGTCATTGTACAGATATCTCCCTGAGAGAGAGAGGGGGACTGAGAGACCCCAGTCAGTGTACAGATATCTCCCTGAGAGAGAGAGGGACTGAGAGACACCAGTCAGTGTACAGATATGTCCCTGAGAGAGAGAGGGGACTGAGAGACACCAGTCAGTGTACAGATAGCTCCCTGAGAGAGAGAGGGACTGAGAGACACCAGTCAGTGTACAGATATCTCCCTGAGAGAGAGAGAGACTGAGAGACACCAGTCAGTGTACAGATATCTCCCTGAGAGAGAGAGGGGACTGAAATACACCAGTCAGTGTACAGATATCTCCCTGAGAGAGAGGGGACTGAGAGACACCAGTCCGTGTACAGATATCTCCCTGAGAGAGAGGGGACTGAGGGACACCAGTCAGTTGACAGATATCTCCCTGAGAGAGAGGGGACTGAGAGACACCAGTCAGTGTACAGATATCTCCCTGAGAGAGAGGGACTGAGAGACACCTGTCAGTGTACAGATATCTCCCTTAGAGAGAGGGGACTGAGAATCACCAGTCAGTGTACAGATATCTCCCTGAGAGAGAGAGAGAGAGGGGACTGAGAGACACCAGTCAGTGTACAGATATCTCCCTGAGAGAGAGAGGAGGACTGAGAGACCCCAGCCAGTGTAAAGATATCTCCCTGAGAGAGAGAGAGATAGAGGGGACTGAGATACACCAGTCAGTGTACAGATATCTCCCTGAGAGAGAGGGGATTGAGCGACACCAGTCAGTGTACTGATATCTCCCTGAGAGAGAGAGAGGGACTGAGAGACACCAGTCAGTGTACAGATATCTCCCTGAGAGAGAGAGGGACTGAGAGACACCAGTCAGTGTACAGATATCTCCCTGAGAGAGTGAGAGGGACTGAGAGACACCAGTCAGTGTACAGATATCTCCCTGAGAGAGAGAGAGGGGACTGAGAGACACCAGTCAGTGTACAGATATCTCCCTGAGAGAGAGGGGACTGAGAGACACCAGTCAGTGTACAGATATCTCCCTGAGAGAGAGGGACTGAGAGACACCAGTCAGTGTACAGATATCTCCCTGAGAGAGGGGGGACTGAGAGACCCCAGTCAGTGTACAGATATCTCCCTGAGAGAGAGAGGGACTGAGAGACACCAGTCAGTGTACAGATATCTCCCTGAGAGAGAGGGGACTGAGAGACACCAGTCAGTGTACAGATATCTCCCTGAGAGAGAGAGGGGGACTGAGAGACCCCAGTCAGTGTACAGATATCTCCCTGAGAGAGAGAGGGACTGAGAGACACCAGTCAGTGTACAGATATCTCCCTGAGAGAGAGAGGGGACTGAGAGACACCAGTCAGTGTACAGATATCTCCCTGAGAGAGAGAGGGACTGAGAGACACCAGTCAGTGTACAGATATCTCCCTGAGAGAGAGAGAGACTGAGAGACACCAGTCAGTGTACAGATATCTCCCTGAGAGAGAGAGAGGGGACTGAGAGACACCAGTCAGTGTACAGATATCTCCCTGAGAGAGAGAGGGGGACTGAGAGACCCCAGCCAGTGTACAGATATCTCCCTGAGTGAGAGAGGGGGACTGAGAGACCCCAGTCAGTGTACAGATATCTCCCTGAGAGAGAGAGGGACTGAGAGACACCAGTAAGTGTACAGATATCTCCCTGAGAGAGAGGGGACTGAGAGACACCAGTCAGTGTACAGATATCTCCCTGAGAGAGAGAGGGGGACTGAGAGACCCCAGTCAGTGTACAGATATCTCCCTGAGAGAGAGAGGGACTGAGAGACACCAGTCAGTGTACAGATATCTCCCTGAGAGAGAGGGGACTGAGAGACACCAGTCAGTGTACAGATATCTCCCTGAGAGAGAGAGAGGGGACTGAGAGACACCAGTCAGTGTACAGATATCTCCCTGAGAGAGAGAGGGGACTGAGAGACACCAGTCAGTGTACAGATATCTCCCTGAGAGAGAGGGACTGAGAGACACCAGTCAGTGTACAGATATCTCCCTGAGAGAGAGGGGACTGAGGGACACCAGTCAGTGTACAGATATCTCCCTGAGAGAGAGAGGGGACTGAGAGACACCAGACAGTGTACAGATATCTCCCTGAGAGAGAGAGAGGGACGGAGAGACACCAGTCAGTGTACAGATATCTCCCTGAGAGAGAGAGAGGGACTGAGAGACACCAGTGTACAGATATCTCCCTGAGAGAGAGAGGGGACTGAGAGACACCAGTCAGTGTACAGATATCTCCCTGAGAGAGAGAGAGGGGACTGAGAGACACCAGTCAGTGTACAGATATCTCCCTGAGAGAGAGAGGGGGACTGAGAGACCCCAGCCAGTGTAAAGATATCTCCTGAGAGAGAGAGAGAGAGAGGGGACTGAGATACACCAGTCAGTGTACAGATATCTCCCTGAGAGAGAGGGGATTGAGAGACACCAGTCAGTGTACAGATATCTCCCTGAGAGAGAGAGAGGGACTGAGAGACACCAGTCAGTGTACAGATATCTCCCTGAGAGAGAGAGAGGGACTGAGAGACACCAGTCAGTGTACAGATATCTCCCTGAGAGAGAGGGGACTGAGAGACACCAGTCAGTGTACAGATATCTCCCTGAGAGAGAGAGGGGGACTGAGAGACCCCAGTCAGTGTACAGATATCTCCCTGAGAGAGAGGGGACTGAGAGACACCAGTCAGTGTACAGATATCTCCCTGAGAGAGAGAGGGGCTGAGAGACACCAGTCAGTGTACAGATATCTCCCTGAGAGAGAGGGACTGAGAGACACCAGTCAGTGTACAGATATCTCCCTGAGAGAGAGAGGGACTGAGAGACACCAGTCAGTGTACAGATATCTCCCTGAGAGAGAGAGGACTGAGAGACACCAGTCAGTGTACAGATATCTCCCTGAGAGAGAGTGACTAAGAGACACCAGTCAGTGTACAGATATCTCCCTGAGAGAGAGGGGACTGAGACACACCAGTCAGTGTACAGATATCTCCCTGAGAGAGAGAGGGGACTGAGAGACACCAGTCAGTGTACAGATATCTCCCTGAGAGAGAGAGGGGACTGAGAGACACCAGTCAGTGTACAGATATCTCCCTGAGAGAGAGAGGGGACTGAGAGACACCAGTCAGTTGACAGATATCTCACTGCCAGTTACAGAGAATCTTACCTTAATGTTTCGATGCACGATGTGGAGTGAGTGCAGGTAAGAAACTGTGTCCAGCACCTGTCGAATCACATTACTGGCATCTCTCTCCGTGTATGAGCCCTGGTGAAGAATCCAGTCAAAGAGGTCACTCCCTGTCGCCCTAGAATATGACAGAGAGCTGAGTGAAGCTGGAGATTTCTAGCTGGCTTATTTGTCAGGGTGGGGGCGGGCGTGGGGGCTGGGGTGGGTTTACCCGAACGCTGGCAGTGAGATGGAGGGTCTGCCTCGGTGGCGGGCAATAGGGTAAGGGGGGGTGCCACACAGTTCTGGAGGTGCCTGCCGCCAGGAGCAGATCCGACCTGGGCGTCCAGCCGCCGGCAGCGCCACATTCCAGCGCCGGCTATTCGACTGGGTGGGGAATCGCGGACGCGCTCAATCCCGATTTCAGAGATGGGCTCAGTTCTCGGTTTTCTCTCCGGCGCTCCCGTCAAACTCCCAAACAGCCCGGATCGCAAACGAAAAGCCTCCATCGGCCCACCCCAGCAGAGAAACTCACATTTCCTGAAAAATAAAGTATTCCTCCCTTGTCTCAAATGTGTCAATCAGCTGTAGGATGTTGGGATGATTTACCCTGCAGTGAATAGACAGAAATTATTAAACATCTCCCCTTCGTCCGATTTCCTCTCCTCCCCACCCACCCACCTCCTCTCCCCTCCCCACCTGCCCATTGGCCAGTGTGCGTCAATGGAGCTCTTCAACTCGGGCAGGAGTCGCAACAGAGGATCAACTGACAGGCATTGTACATACAGAGTAAAGCCCCCTCTACACCGTCCCCATCAAACACTCCCAGGACAGGTACAGCACGGGGTTAGATACAGAGTAAAGCTCCCTCTACACCGTCCCCATCAAACACTCCCAGGACAGGTACAGCACGGGGTTAGATACAGAGTAAAGCTCCCTCTACACCGTCCCCATCAAACACTCCCAGGACAGGTACAGCACGGGGTTAGATACAGAGTAAAGCTCCCTCTATACCGTCCCCATCAAACACTCCCAGGACAGGTACAGCACGGGGTTAGATACAGAGTAAAGCTCCCTCTACACCGTCCCCATCAAACACTCCCAGGACAGGTACAGCCCGGGGTTAGATACAGAGTAAAGCTCCCTCTACACTGTCCCCATCAAACACTCCCAGGACAGGTACAGCACGGGGTTAGATACAGAGTAAAGCTCCCTCTACACTGTCCCCATCAAACACTCCCAGGACAGGTACAGCACGGGGTTAGATACAGAGTAAAGCTCCATCTTTACTCACATCTTCAGGATGAGAATCTCGTTCTTTGCTGCTCTCCGGACACTCCTGCCGTCTTTCTTTGAGAATTTCTTGCAGGAGTAAATCTTGTCTGACAGCTTCTCCCTGGCGATGCAGATCTCACAGAACTCCTTCCTGTAGTGGGGGGAGGGGAGAGGGACAGGGTGTGAGACTGGGATCGGACTGTGCCGGCAGCAGCGATCGGCGCTGCGTGATGCGACGCCCCTTGAGGTCGACCAGCGCGCACATGGGGCTGGGGGGAGCGGAAGGGTCCCTCCTGCCAATGCTGACTCCAGCTGCCGCGTGTTTGGGGGCCGCTGCGCCGCCCGCCATGGTCGAGCAGCCTGCTGACTGGGCTGAGGCGGGATGGGGGTGACGCCCCATCGGGGCCCAGCAGTGCCCTGCGTCACTGGACACGGCAGTGACCTCTCCCCTGTCCTGAACTGGACTCTACCCATCCCCCAGAGCAGGGCTGACCTGGGTGGGGGTGGGGGTGGGGGGAGGGGAACTCGCTGTTGGGGGGGCGGGGGTTGGAGGACGGAGCTCATTTTCCGGGTGGGTGTTTCGGGAGGAGGGGAGGGAGGGAGGGTCTTAGCGTGGCCTGACGGGGTGGGGGGGTCTCTGTGTTGGGGGGTCTCGGGGTCTTGGGGGTCTCCGGCTTAGGATCTCAGAGTTGGGACGTTCGGGGTTGGGGGTCTCAGGATCGGGGGTCTTGGGGTCGGGGGTCTCGGGCTGGGGTTCTCGGTGTCGGGGGTCTCGGGGTCGGGGGTCTCGGGGTCGGGGGTCTCGGGGTCAGGGCTTTCGGGGTCAGGGGTCTCGGGGTCGGGGGTCTCGGGATTGGGGGTCTCGGGGTCGGGGGTCTTGGGGTCAGGGGTCTCGGGGTCGGGGGTCTCGGGGTCGGGGGTCTCAGGGTCGGGGGTTTTGGGCTGGGGGTCTCAGGGTCGGGGGTCTCGGGGTCTCAGAGTTGAGTGTCTCGGGCTTGGGGTCGAGGGTCTTGGGCTGGGGGTCTCAGGGTTGAGTGTCTCGGGCTTGGGGTCGGGGGTCTCGGGGTCGGGGGTCTCAGGGTCGGGGGTCTCCGGGTCAGGGCATTTGGAGTTGGTGGTCTCGGGGTCGGGTTCTGGGTCAGGGGTCTCGGGGTCGGGGGTCTCAGGATTGGGGGTCTCGGGGTCGGGGGTCTCGGGGTCGGGGCGTTTGAGGTCGGGGCATTTGGGGTTGGAGCATTTGGGGTCGGGGGTCTCGGGGTTGGGGGTCTCGGGGTCGGGGGTCTCGGGGTCGGGGGTCACGGTGTCAGAATGTACGTGGTCGGGGGTCTCGGGCTGGGGGTCTCACGGTTGGGGGTCTTGGGGTTGGGGCGTTCAGGGTCGGGGGTCAGGGGTCTCGGGGTCGGGGCGTTCGGGGGTCTCGGGGTCGGGGCTCGGTGTCGGGGCTCTCGGGCTGGGGGTCTCAGGGTCGAGGAATCTCGGGGTTTGGGGGTCTCGGGATTGGGGCATTTGGGGTCGGGGGTCTCGGGGTCGGGGGTCTCGGGGTCGGGGGTCTCGGGTTCGGGGGTCTCGGGTTCGGGGTCGGGGGTCTCGGGGTCTGGGGTCTCAGGGTCGGTGGTCTCGGGGTCGGGGGTCTCGGGGTCGGGGGTCTCGGGTTCGGGGGTCTCGGGTTCGGGAGTCTCGGGTTCGGGGTCGGGGGTCTCCGGGTCGGGGGTCTCGGGTCGGGGGTCTCGGGTTCGGGGTCGGGGGTCTCCGGGTCGGGGGTCTCGGGGTCGGTGGTCTCGGGGTCGGGGGTCTAGGGGTCGGGGGTCTCGGTGTTGGAGGTCTCGGGTTCGGGGTTGGGGGTCTCCGGGTCGGGGGTCTCGGGGTCGGGGGTCTCGGGTTCGGGTTGGGGGTCTCCGGGTCGGGGGTCTCGGGGTCGGGGGTCTCGGGGTTGGGGGTCTCCGGGTCGGGGGTCTCGGGGTC
>NW_027600464.1:0-14274 GCF_964194155.1 Cetorhinus maximus | reverse complement strand
AGTGCTGGAGGAGGTTACAGAGATAGGGAGGGGGTGTAGGGGCTGGAGGAGGTTACAGAGATAGGGAGGGGTGCAGAGGGTGGAGGAGGTTACCGGGATAGGGAGGGTATTGGGGCTGGAGAAGGAGGTTACAGAGATAGGGAGGGTGTAGGGGCTGGAGGAGGTTACAGAGATAGGGAGAGAGAGAGAGAGGCTGGAGGAGGTTACAGAGATAGGGAGGGGTGTCAGGTGGCTGGAGGAGGTTACAGAGATAGGGTAGGGGTGTCGGGGCTGGAGGAGGTTACAGAGATAGGGAGGGGTGAGGTAGGGGCTGGAGGAGGTTACAGAGATAGGGAGGGTGTAGGGGCTGGAGGAGGTTACAGAGATAGGGAGGGGTGTAGGGGCTGGAGGAGGTTACTGAGATAGGGAGGGGTGTAGGGGCTGGAGGAGGTTACAGAGATAGGGAGGGTTGTAGGGGCTGGAGGAGGTTACAGAGATAGGGAGGGGTGTAGGGGCTGGAGGAGGTTACAGAGATAGGGAGGGGTGTAGGGGCTGGAGGAGGTTACAGAGATAGGGAGGGGTGTAGGGGCTGGAGGAGGTTACAGAGATAGGGAGGAGTGTAGGGGCTGGAGGAGGTTACAGAGATAGGGAGGGGTGTCGGGGCTGGAGGAGGTTACAGAGATTGGGAGCGGTGTAGGGGCTGGAGGAGGTTACAGAGATAGGGTGGGTTGTAGGGGCTGGAGGAGGTTACAGAGATAGGGAGGGGTGTAGTGGCTGGAGGAGGTTACAGAGATAGGGAGGGGTGTAGGGTCTGGAGGAGGTTACAGAGATAGGGAGCGGTGTAGGGCTGGAGGAGGTTACAGAGATAGGGAGGGGTGTAGTGGCTGGAGGAGGTTACAGAGATAGGGAGGGATGTAGTGGCTGGAGGAGGTTACAGAGATAGGGACGGGTGTAGGGGATGGAGGAGGTTACAGAGATAGGGAGGGGTGTAGGGGCTGGAGGAGGTTACAGAGATAGGGACGGGTGTAGGGGATGGAGGAGGTTACAGAGATAGGGAGGGGTGTAGGGGCTGGAGGAGGTTACAGAGATAGGGAGGGGTGTAGGGGCTGGAGGAGGTTACAGAGATAGGGAGGGGTGTAGTGGCTGGAGGAGGTTACAGAGATAGGGAGGGGGTGTAGGGGCTGGAGGAGGTTACAGAGATAGGGAGGGGTGCAGAGGGTGGAGGAGGTTACCGGGATAGGGAGGGTATGGGGGCTGGAGGAGGTTACAGAGATAGGGAGGGGTGGAGGGGCTGGAGGAGGTTACAGAGATAGGGAGGGGTGTAAGGGCTGGAGGAGGTTACAGAGATAGGGAGGGATGGACAGGCCGGAGGAGGTTACAGAGATAGGGAGGGGTGTAGGGGCTGGAGGAGGTTACAGAGATAGGGAGGGGTGTAGGGGCTGGAGGAGGTTACAGAGATAGGGAGGGGTGTAGGGGCTGGAGGAGGTTACCGAGATAGGGAGGGGTGTAGGGGCTGGAGGAGGTTACAGAGATAGGGAGGGGTGTCGGGGCTGGAGGAGGTTACAGAGATAGGGAGGGGTGTAGGGGCTGGAGGAGGTTACAGAGATAGGGAGGGGTGTAGGGGCTGGAGGAGGTTACAGAGATAGGGAGGGTTGTAGGGGTTGGAGGAGGTTACAGAGATAGGGAGGGGTGTAGGGGCTGGAGGAGGTTACAGAGATAGGGAGGGGTTTAGTGGCTGGAGGAGGTTACAGAGATAGGGAGGGATGTAGTGGCTGGAGGAGGTTACAGAGATAGGGACGGGTGTAGGGGATGGAGGAGGTTACAGAGATAGGGAGGGGTGTAGGGGCTGGAGGAGGTTACAGAGATAGGGAGGGGTGTAGGGGTTGGAGGAGGTTACAGAGATAGGGAGGGGTGTAGTGGCTGGAGGAGGTTACAGAGATAGGGAGGGGGTGTAGGGGCTGGAGGAGGTTACAGAGATAGGGAGGGGTGCAGAGGGTGGAGGAGGTTACCGGGATAGGGAGGGTATAGGGGCTGGAGGAGGTTACAGAGATAGGGAGGGGTGTAGGGGCTGGAGGAGGTTACAGAGATAGGGAGGGGTGTAAGGGCTGGAGGAGGTTACAGAGATAGGGAGGGATGGACAGGCCGGAGGAGGTTACAGAGATAGGGAGGGGTGTAGGGGCTGGAGGAGGTTACAGAGATAGGGAGGGGTGTAGGGGCTGGAGGAGGTTACAGAGATAGGGAGGGGTGTAGGGGCTGGAGGAGGTTACAGAGATAGGGAGAGAGAGAGAGAGGCTGGAGGAGGTTACCGAGATAGGGAGGGGTGTAGGGGCTGGAGGAGGTTACAGAGATAGGGAGGGGTGTCGAGGCTGGAGGAGGTTACAGAGATAGGGAGGGTTGTAGGGGCTGGAGGTGGTTACAGAGATAGGGAGGGGTGTCGGGGCTGGAGGAGGTTACAGAGATAGGGAGGGGTGTCGGGGCTGGAGGAGGTTACAGAGATAGGGAGCGGTGTAGGGGCTGGAGGAGGTTACAGAGATAGGGAGGGGTGTAGGGGCTGGAGGAGGTTACAGAGATAGGGAGGGGTGTAGGGGATGGAGGAGGTTACAGAGATAGGGACAGGGTGTAGGGGCTGGAGGAGGTTACAGAGATAGGGAGGGGTGTAGTGGCTGGAGGAGGTTACAGAGATAGGGAGGGATGTAGTGGCTGGAGGAGGTTACAGAGATAGTGACGGGTGTAGGGGATGGAGGAGGTTACTGAGATAGGGAGGGGCGTAGGGGCTGGAGGAGATTACAGGGATAGGGAGGGGTGTAGGGGCTGGAGGAGGTTACAGAAATAGGGAGGAGTGCAGAGGGTGGAGGAGGTTACCGGGATAAGGAGGGTATAGGGGCTGGAGGAGGTTACAGAGATAGGGAGGGGTGTAGGGGCTGGAGGAGGTTACAGAGATAGGGAGGGGTGTAAGGGCTGGAGGAGGTTACAGAGATAGGGAGGGATGGATAGGCCGGAGGAGGTTACAGAGATAGGGAGGGGTGTAGGGGCTGGAGGAGGTTACAGAGATAGGGAGGGGTGTAGGGGCTGGAGGAGGTTACAGAGATAGGGAGGTGTGTAGGGGCTGGAGGAGGTTACAGAGATAGGGAGGAGTGTAGGGGCTGGAGGAGGTTACAGAGATAGGGAGGGGTGTAGGGGCTGGAGGAGGTTACAGAGATAGGGAGGGGTGTAGGGGCTGGAGGAGGTTACAGAGATAGGGAGGGGTGCAGAGGGTGGAGGAGGTTACCGGGATAGGGAGGGTATGGGGGCTGGAGGAGGTTACAGAGATAGGGAGGGGGTGTAGGGGCTGGAGGAGGTTACAGAGATAGGGAGGGGTGCAGAGGGTGGAGGAGGTTACCGGGATAGGGAGGGTATGGGGGCTGGAGGAGGTTACAGAGATAGGGAGGGGTGGAGGGGCTGGAGGAGGTTACAGAGATAGGGAGGGGTGTAAGGGCTGGAGGAGGTTACAGAGATAGGGAGGGATGGACAGGCCGGAGGAGGTTACAGAGATAGGGAGGGGTGTAGGGGCTGGAGGAGGTTACAGAGATAGGGAGGGGTGTAGGGGCTGGAGGAGGTTACAGAGATAGGGAGGGGTGTAGGGGCTGGAGGAGGTTACAGAGATAGGGAGAGAGAGAGAGAGGCTGGAGGAGGTTACCGAGATAGGGAGGGGTGTAGGGGCTGGAGGAGGTTACAGAGATAGGGAGGGGTGTCGGGGCTGGAGGAGGTTACAGAGATAGGGAGGGGTGTAGGGGCTGGAGGAGGTTACAGAGATAGGGAGGGGTGTAGGGGCTGGAGGAGGTTACAGAGATAGGGAGGGTTGTAGGGGCTGGAGGAGGTTACAGAGATAGGGAGGGGTTTAGGGGCTGGAGGAGGTTACAGAGATAGGGAGGGGTTTAGTGGCTGGAGGAGGTTACAGAGATAGGGAGGGATGTAGTGGCTGGAGGAGGTTACAGAGATAGGGACGGGTGTAGGGGATGGAGGAGGTTACAGAGATAGGGAGGGGTGTAGGGGCTGGAGGAGGTTACAGAGATAGGGAGGGGTGTAGGGGTTGGAGGAGGTTACAGAGATAGGGAGGGGTGTAGTGGCTGGAGGAGGTTACAGAGATAGGGAGGGGGTGTAGGGGCTGGAGGACGTTACAGAGATAGGGAGGGGTGCAGAGGGTGGAGGAGGTTACCGGGATAGGGAGGGTATAGGGGCTGGAGGAGGTTACAGAGATAGGGAGGGGTGTAGGGGCTGGAGGAGGTTACAGAGATAGGGAGGGGTGTAAGGGCTGGAGGAGGTTACAGAGATAGGGAGGGATGGACAGGCCGGAGGAGGTTACAGAGATAGGGAGGGGTGTAGGGGCTGGAGGAGGTTACAGAGATAGGGAGGGGTGTAGGGGCTGGAGGAGGTTACAGAGATAGGGAGGGGTGTAGGGGCTGGAGGAGGTTACAGAGATAGGGAGAGAGAGAGAGAGGCTGGAGGAGGTTACCGAGATAGGGAGGGGTGTAGGGGCTGGAGGAGGTTACAGAGATAGGGAGGGGTGTAGGGGCTGGAGGAGGTTACAGAGATAGGGAGGGGTGTAGGGGCTGGAGGAGGTTACAGAGATAGGGAGGGGTGTAGTGGCTGGAGGAGGTTACAGAGATAGGGAGGGGGTGTAGGGGCTGGAGGAGGTTACAGAGATAGGGAGGGGTGCAGAGGGTGGAGGAGGTTACCGGGATAGGGAGGGTATGGGGGCTGGAGGAGGTTACAGAGATAGGGAGGGGTGGAGGGGCTGGAGGAGGTTACAGAGATAGGGAGGGGTGTAAGGGCTGGAGGAGGTTACAGAGATAGGGAGGGATGGACAGGCCGGAGGAGGTTACAGAGATAGGGAGGGGTGTAGGGGCTGGAGGAGGTTACAGAGATAGGGAGGGGTGTAGGGGCTGGAGGAGGTTACAGAGATAGGGAGGGGTGTAGGGGCTGGAGGAGGTTACAGAGATAGGGAGAGAGAGAGAGAGGCTGGAGGAGGTTACCGAGATAGGGAGGGGTGTAGGGGCTGGAGGAGGTTACAGAGATAGGGAGGGGTGTCGGGGCTGGAGGAGGTTACAGAGATAGGGAGGGTTGTAGGGGCTGGAGGTGGTTACAGAGATAGGGAGGGGTGTCGGGGCTGGAGGAGGTTACAGAGATAGGGAGGGGTGTCGGGGCTGGAGGAGGTTACAGAGATAGGGAGCGGTGTAGGGGCTGGAGGAGGTTACAGAGATAGGGAGGGGTGTAGGGGCTGGAGGAGGTTACAGAGATAGGGACGGGTGTAGGGGATGGAGGAGGTTACAGAGATAGGGAGAGGGTGTAGGGGCTGGAGGAGGTTACAGAGATAGGGAGGGGTGTAGTGGCTGGAGGAGGTTACAGAGATAGGGAGGGATGTAGTGGCTGGAGGAGGTTACAGAGATAGTGACGGGTGTAGGGGATGGAGGAGGTTACTGAGATAGGGAGGGGCGTAGGGGCTGGAGGAGATTACAGGGATAGGGAGGGGTGTAGGGGCTGGAGGAGGTTACAGAAATAGGGAGGGGTGCAGAGGGTGGAGGAGGTTACCGGGATAGGGAGGGTATAGGGGCTGGAGGAGGTTACAGAGATAGGGAGGGGTGTAGGGGCTGGAGGAGGTTACAGAGATAGGGAGGGGTGTAAGGGCTGGAGGAGGTTACAGAGATAGGGAGGGATGGATAGGCCGGAGGAGGTTACAGAGATAGGGAGGGGTGTAGGGGCTGGAGGAGGTTACAGAGATAGGGAGGGGTGTAGGGGCTGGAGGAGGTTACAGAGATAGGGAGGTGTGTAGGGGCTGGAGGAGGTTACAGAGATAGGGAGGAGTGTAGGGGCTGGAGGAGGTTACAGAGATAGGGAGGGGTGTAGGGGCTGGAGGAGGTTACAGAGATAGGGAGGGGTGTAGGGGCTGGAGGAGGTTACAGAGATAGGGAGCGGTGTAGGGGCTGGAGGAGGTTACAGAGATAGGGAGGGGTGTAGGGGCTGGAGGAGGTTACAGAGATAGGGAGGGATGTAGTGGCTGGAGGAGGTTACAGAGATAGGGACGGGTGTAGGGGATGGAGGAGGTTACAGAGATAGGGAGGGGTGTAGGGGCTGGAGGAGGTTACAGAGATAGGGAGGGGTGTAGGGGCTGGAGGAGGTTACAGAGATAGGGAGGGGTGTAGTGGCTGGAGGAGGTTACAGAGATAGGGAGGGGGTGTAGGGGCTGGAGGAGGTTACAGAGATAGGGAGGGGTGCAGAGGGTGGAGGAGGTTACCGGGATAGGGAGGGTATGGGGGCTGGAGGAGGTTACAGAGATAGGGAGGGGTGGAGGGGCTGGAGGAGGTTACAGAGATAGGGAGGGGTGTAAGGGCTGGAGGAGGTTACAGAGATAGGGAGGGATGGACAGGCCGGAGGAGGTTACAGAGATAGGGAGGGGTGTAGGGGCTGGAGGAGGTTACAGAGATAGGGAGGGGTGTAGGGGCTGGAGGAGGTTACAGAGATAGGGAGGGGTGTAGGGGCTGGAGGAGGTTACAGAGATAGGGAGAGAGAGAGAGAGGCTGGAGGAGGTTACCGAGATAGGGAGGGGTGTAGGGGCTGGAGGAGGTTACAGAGATAGGGAGGGATGTCGGGGCTGGAGGAGGTTACAGAGATAGGGAGGGATGTAGGGGCTGGAGGAGGTTACAGAGATAGGGAGGGGTGTAGGGGCTGGAGGAGGTTACAGAGATAGGGAGGGTTGTAGGGGCTGGAGGAGGTTACAGAGATAGGGAGGGGTGTAGGGGCTGGAGGAGGTTACAGAGATAGGGAGGGGTTTAGTGGCTGGAGGAGGTTACAGAGATAGGGAGGGATGTAGTGGCTGGAGGAGGTTACAGAGATAGGGACGGGTGTAGGGGATGGAGGAGGTTACAGAGATAGGGAGGGGTGTAGGGGCTGGAGGAGGTTACAGAGATAGGGAGGGGTGTAAGGGCTGGAGGAGGTTACAGAGATAGGGAGGGATGGATAGGCCGGAGGAGGTTACAGAGATAGGGAGGGGTGTAGGGGCTGGAGGAGGTTACAGAGATAGGGAGGGGTGTAGGGGCTGGAGGAGGTTACAGAGATAGGGAGGGGTGTAGGGGCTGGAGGAGGTTACAGAGATAGGGAGGGGTGTAGGGGCTGGAGGAGGTTACAGAGATAGGGAGGGGTGTAGGGGCTGGAGGAGGTTATAGAAATAGGGAGGGGTGTAGGGGCTGGAGGAGGTTACAGAGATAGGGAGGGGTGTAGGGGTTGGAGGAGGTTACAGAGATAGGGAGGGGTGTAGGGGCTGGAGGAGGTTGCAGAGATAGGGAGGGGTGTAGTGGCTAGAGGAGGTTACAGAGATAGGGAGGGGTGTAGGGTCTGGAGGAGGTTACAGAGATAGGGAGGGGTGTAGGGGCTGGAGGAGGTTACAGAGATAGGGAGGGGTGTAGGGGCTGGAGGAGGTTACAGAGATAGGGAGGGGTGTAGGGGCTGGAGGAGGTTACAGAGATAGGGAGGGGTGTAGGGGCTGGAGGAGGTTGCAGAGATAGGGAGGGTGTAGGGGCTGGAGGAGGTTACAGAGATAGGGAGGGGTGTAGGGGCTGGAGGAGGTTACAGCGATAGCGAAGGGTGTAGGGGCTGGAGGTGGTTACAGAGGTAGGGAGGGGTGTAGGGGCTGGAGGAGGTTACAGAGATTGGGAGGGGTGTAGTGGCTAGAGGAGGTTACAGAGATAGGGAGGGGTGTAGGGGCTGGAGGAGGTGACAGAGATAGGGAGGGGTGTAGTGGCTGGAGGAGGTTACAGAGATAGGGAGGGGTGTAGGGGCTGGAGGAGGTGACAGAGATAGGGAGGGGTGTAGGGGCTGGAGGAGGTTACAGAGATAGGGAGCGTTGTAGTGGCTGGAGGAGGTTACAGAGATAGGGAGGGGTGTAGGGGCTGGAGGAGGTTACAGAGATAGGGAGGGGTGTAGGGGCTGGAGGAGGTTACAGAGATAGGGAGGGGTGTAGGGGCTGGAGGAGGTTACAGAGATAGGGAAGGGTGTAGGGGCTGGAGGAGGTTACAGAGATAGGGAGGGTGTAGGGGCTGGAGGAGGTTACAGAGATAGTGAGGGGTGTAGGGGCTGGAGGAGGTTACAGATATAGGGAGGGTTGTAGGGGCTGGAGGAGGTTACAGAGATAGGGAGGGGTGTAGGGGCTGGAGGAGGTTACAGAGATAGGGAGGGTGTAGGGGCTGGAGGATGTTACAGAGATAGGGAGGGTTGTAGGGACTGGAGGAGGTTACACAGAGAGGGAGGGGTGTAGGGGCTGGAGGAGGCTACAGAGATAGGGAGGGGTGTAGGGGCTGGAGGAGGTTACAGAGATAGGGAGGGGTGTAGGGGCTGGAGGAGGTTACAGAGATAGGGAGGGGTGTAGGGGCTGGAGGAGGTTACAGAGATAGGGAGGGGTGTAGGGGCTGGAGGAGGTTACAGAGACAGGGAGGGGTGTAGGGGCTGGAAGTGGTTACAGAGATAGGGAGGGGGTGAGGAGGGATTTGAAAACGAGGGTGAGAATTTGTAAATGGAGGTGTTCCCGGACCGGGAGCCAGTGTGGGTTAGCGGGCACAGGAGGGGGTGATGGGTGACCGGGGACTCGGTGCGAGTTCGGACACGGGGGGCGGGGGGTAGGAGGGTTTGGGATGAGCTGGAGTTTCCGGAGGGTGGAATGTGGGAGAGCCGCCGGGAGACTCGGAATGGTCGTGTCCGGAGGGAACGAGGGCGTGGGTGAGGGCTTCAGCAGCGGATGAGCTGAGACGAGGGGGCAGGAGTTGGGGCCATGTTGCGGAGGGTGAACAGAGAGGATTAGCCTCAGACAGTGACCAGGGAGAGGGATGGAGGGAGTCTCTGGGATTGATAAGAGACCCTCCCCAGGGAATGGGACACCATGTCCTCCCTCAGGACCCCTAACCTTATCCCTTCTCTCTCCTAGGAGCGTTGGAGTGATCACCTACATCCTGTAAGTACTGGACACACCTCAGGCTAAACTGCCTCACTACCTGCCTCTTAGTGGGGTTTCTATTCTCTGCTCAGGGGATCTCTCCCTGTTTTTGGGGGTCAACAAGGCCACAGGAGGGTTAGGACCATCTAGAAGGACAAGGGCAGCAGACACGGTGGAAGCAGATTCAATAGGAACTTTCAAAAGGGGGGGAATCGGATAAATACTTGAGGGGGAAACGGTTGCAGGGATATGGGGGGTAAAGAGCAGAGGGCGGGGGGAAGTGGGGAAGAGTTGGATCGCTCTTTCCAAGGGTGAGCACTGGCAGGATGGGCGGAATGGTCTCCTCCTGGGCTGTGGGGTACTCTGCTTGCGATCGGGTGTGTGGTCCAGGCTCTGACGCTCTGGGTTAACCTCCGGCAGCCTCAGTGGTTACTCACCATTCCAGGGGGAGAGCGAGAGCGAGACCCTCTCCAACATCGCGCAGCTACGGTACGAGATGGAGGATCAGGGGTTCGGGAAGACCAGCAACATGGCCAAGGACTTCATCAGGAGGCTTCTGCTCAAGGACCCCGCGTGAGTACCGGAGCCTTGCTAACCCCGGGCAGCACCCACACACCCCAGGCCCCAATCCCGGGGCAGCACAACCCAGGCCCCAACCCTGGCTCCCACCCCAGGCCCCAAACTCCGAGCACCCACCCAGGCCCCAATCCCGGGCACCCCACCAGGCCCCAATCCCGGGCACCCACCTAGGCCCCAACCCCGGCTCCCACCCCAGGCCCCAAACCCGGGCACCCACCCCAGGCCCCAAACCCGGGCACCCACCCCAGGCCCCAAACCCGGGCACCCACCCAGGCCCCAATCCCGGGCACCCACCCAGGCCCCAACCCCGGGGCAGCACCCACACAGGCCCCAAACCCGGGGCACCCACCCCAGGCCCTCCTCCACCTCAACCACTCGCTCCCTCCTCCACCTCAAACACTCACTCCCTCCTCCACCTCAAACACTCACTCCCTCCTCCACCTCAAACACTCACTCCCTCCTCCACCTCAAACACTCACTCCCTCCTCCACCTCAAACACTCACTCCCTCCTCCACCTCAACCACTCGCTCCCTCCTCCACCTCAAACACTCACTCCCTCCTCCACCTCAAACACTCACTCCCTCCTCCACCTCAAACACTCACTCCCTCCTCCACCTCAAATACTCACTCCCTCCTCCACCTCAAACACTCACTCCCTCCTCCACCTCAAACACTCACTCCCTCCTCCACCTCAAACACTCACTCCCTCCTCCACCTCAAACACTCACTCCCTCCTCCACCTCAAACATTCACTCCCTCCTCCACCTCAAACACTCACTCCCTCCTCCACCTCAAACACTCACTCCCTCCTCCACCTCAAACACTCACTCACTCCACCTCCAACATTCACTCCCTCCACCACCTCCAACATTCACTCCCTCCACCACCTCCAACATTCACTCCCTCCACCACCTCCAACACTCGCTCCCTCCACCACCTCCAACATTCACTCCCTCCACCACCTCCAACATTCACTCCCTCCTCCACCTCCAACACTCACTCCCTCCTCCACCTCCAACACTCGCTCCCTCCACCACCTCCAACATTCACTCCCTCCACCACCTCCAACATTCACTCCCTCCTCCACCTCCAACATTCACTCCCTCCACCACCGACGCACAGTAGCAGCAGTGTGTGTACCATCTACAAGATGCACTGCAGCAACTCACCAAGGCTCCTTAGACAGCACCTTCCAAACCCACGACCGCTACCATCTAGAAGGACAAGGGCAGCAGACACATGGGGAACACCACCACCTGGAAGTTCCCCTCCGAGCCCCTCACCATCCCGACTCGGGAAATATATCGGCCGTTCCTTCACTGTCGCTGGGTCCAAATCCTGGAACTCCCTCCCTAACAGCACGGTGGGTGTACCTACACCACAGGGACTGCAGCGGCTCAAGAAGGCAGCTCACCCACCACCTTCTCAAGGGGCAATTAGGGATGGGCAATAAATGCTGGGCCCGACCAGCAATGCCCACATCTCCAACATAAGCATTGAATGAAATGAATCTCTGAACTGAATGACTCACAGGTTACCTGCTCTTCCGCACAGATCTCGCCTCACTGCTGCCAGCTGCCTCAGCTGCCCCTGGATTAAGGTCAGTCCGCGAGAAACACTGCATTTCTCTAGCGCCTTTCACAGCGTCAAGCGTTTCAGAGCCAATTAAATTCCTTTTCAGTCTCAGGATAAGGGGCCGATCATTGAGGACCAAGATGGAGGAGAAATTTCTTCACCCAAAGGGTTTGTGAACCTTTGGAATTCTCGACCCCAGAGGGTTGTGGATGCTCCATTGTTGAATATATTTACGGCTGGGATAGACAGATCTCTCTGAATCGAGGGATATGGGGAGCGGGTGGGTAAATAGAGTTGAAGCCCAAGATCAGCCCATGATCGTACTGAATGGGGGAGCAGGCTCGATGGGCCGAATGGCCTACTCCTACTGGTGCTCCTTTACCGTGTGGTCACTGTCGTAATGTAGGAACCTCGTCAGCCAATTTGCGCACAGCGAGATCCCACAAACGGCAATCTGCTAATGGCCCAGACACCGGGTTTATTAGTAACTGTGGGTTTGAGGGATGAAGATTGGGCCTGAGGACACCCAGAGAACACAGCAGAGACCAGCACGTCCTCAGTACTGACCCTCCGACAGTGCGGCGCTCCCTCAGTACTGATCCTCCGACAGTGCGGCACTCCCTCAGTACTGACCCTCCGACAGTGCGGCACTCCCTCAGCACTGACCCTCCGACAGTGCGGCGCTCCCTCAGTACTGATCATCCGACAGTGCGGCGCTCCCTCAGTACTGACCCTCCGACAGTGCGGCACTCCCTCAGCACTGACCCTCCGACAGTGCGGAGCTCCCTCAGTACTGACCCTCCGACAGTGCGGCGCTCCCTCAGCACTGACCCTCCGACAGTGCGGCACTCCCTCAGCACTGACCCTCCGACAGTGCGGCGCTCCCTCAGTACTGACCCTCCGACAGTGCGGCACTCCCTCAGTACTGACCCTCCAACAGTGCGGCGCTCCCTCAGTACTGACACTCCGACAGTGCAGCACTCCCTCAGCACTGACCCTCCGACAGTGCGGAGCTCCCTCAGTACTGACCCTCCGACAGTGCGGCTCTCCCTCAGTACTGACCCTCCGACAGTGCGGCGCTCCCTCAGTACTGACTCTCCGACAGTGCGGCGCTCCCTCAGTACTGACCCTCCGACAGTGCGGCACTCCCTCAGTACTGACCCTCCGACAGTGCGGCACTCCCTCAGCACTGACCCTCCGACAGTGCGGCGCTCCCTCAGTACTGGTAGAATGGGCCTTGGTTTTGGGCTCAAGCCTGTGGATTGGGGAACTCGATCAAACCCTCGCCTTTCTCACTCGGAGATGAAAGGGGAACCCACGGAGTTGGGTGATAGTTCGGGAGAGAGAGGGGGTTCCCTGGAGGGCCCAGGTACGGTCGACACGGTGTTCGATGGCTAGGCCGGAGGCTTGGAAACCAAACATCTAGGCCTCAGTGACGTACGTGAATAAATCTTGTCATTTACGGACTGGCATCTTGAAGGAATGGAAGGTTCTGGATGGAGTTAAAACCCCAACTGGTTCATTGTTGATCTACGGAGAAGGAAACCTATCCAGCCTAGGCCTGGACATGACTCCAGTCCCACACTGTTGGCCACATCATGACCTCAGGCTAACTTTGGGCAAAGCAGTGAGACCTCGCGGGTCATGGCCCCCATCACCAGGGCCAAATTATTTCGAAAGGCCTGCTTCAAGCGGCCCCCTTAACCTTTAACCTTTCACCCTGGACGCCTGTCCTCCTTCTTCCTGGGGTCCCGTTTGGATTTCCACGCGGGTCAGGGGCCCACGTGGTTTCCCCACCCAACCCAACCCCGGCATCCAACTGGAGAAAGGCCGAAGGTCAAGGTCCATGATCGCCAACCCTCCCTGACCTAGGCCCTGAGGGCAGAGGTCAGCCTGGACCAGCCCGGCCTACCACGGAGGAGCAGAAAGATTTCTGGTTTGCGGAGGGTTGTGGGGGCGCCGGGGGGTGGGGTGATTGAGGCGAACACAGGTTCTGTAAACCCACCACCCACCAACCCCCCAACCCACTAAACCGCACCCTGGGGGGTCAACCAACCCGGGGCACAGGACGGGCACAGGTCACATCGACAACACGAGCACCAGATACTTCCTCAAACACCAGAGAGTGCGGGAGCCCCGTCGGCCTGGGCTCCGATGACCCTCAGGACCGAGGTGGGTGGGGGGTCACCCCGGCGGGAGTTCAGGCGCCGCACGGTCTGATTGCCCAGGGTCAAGGGTCAGGGGTCAGGGGTCAGGGCGCCGGTCTCTCCTGCTACGGAACTAGCCTAACACCCACCCTCCCCCTTCCCGTTCCAGCCCGAGAACAACCGGCAGAAGATCGTCAGGGGCATTTCGGTGATTAACATCGAGAACTTCAAAATCTTCAATGCTCGCAGGAGGTGGAAGGTCAGAGAGCTCACGGCCCGGGGTGGGGGCGGGGGGTGGGGGGTGGAGGAGGAGGGGAGCAGCGGGGAAGGGGAGGGGGGAGGGGGGAGGGGAGGGATATGGGGAGGGATGAGGGGAGGAGAGGGGAGGGATGAGGGGAGGGGGAGGGATGAGGGGAGGGGGAGGGATGAGGGGAGGGGAGGGATGAGGGAGGGAGAGAGTGAGGGGAGGGATGAGGGGAGGGGAGGGGTGAGGGGAGGGGAGGGATGAGGGGAGGGAGAGGGTGAGGGGAGGGGAGGGAGGGGATTCTGGGGGGAGGGGTTCAGGGCCCATATCGAGCCCAGGATTGGTTTAGCTGAGCAGAGATTGTTTAACTGATCAGGGTGGGGGTCGGGTGAGGGGGATATTGAGGGTGGGGGTGGGTGGGGGGATATTGAGGGTGGGGGGTGGGTGGGGGGATATTGAGGGTGGGGTCGGGGGAGGGGGATATTGAGGGTGGGGGTGGGTGGGGGGATATTGAGGGTGGGGTCGGGGGAGGGGGATATTGAGGGTGGGGGTGGGTGGGGGATATTGAGGGTGGGGTCGGGGGAGGGGATATTGAGGGTGGGGTCGGGGAGGGGGATATGAGGGTGGGGGTGGGTGGAGGGATATTGAGGGTGGGGTCGGGGGAGGGGGATATTGAGGGTGGGGGGGGGTGGGGGGGATATTGAGGGTGGGGGTGGGGGAGGGGGATATTGAGGGTGGGGGTGGGTGGGGGGGATATTGAGGCTGGGGGGTGGGTGGGGAGGATATTGAG
>NW_027600463.1:10000-14297 GCF_964194155.1 Cetorhinus maximus | reverse complement strand
GTGTAGGGGCTGGAGGAGGTTACAGAGATAGGGAAGGTTGTAGGGACTGGGGGTGATTACAGAGATAGGGAGGGGTGTAGGGGCTGGAGGGGGTTACAGAGATAGGGAGGGGTGTAGGGGCTGGAGGGGGTTACAGAGATAGGGAGGGTTGTAGGGGCTGGAGGAGGTTACAGAGATAGGGAGGGGTGTAGGTGCTGGAGGAGGTTACAGAGATAGGGAGGGGTGTAGGGACTGGGGGTGATTACAGAGATAGGGAGGGGTGTAGGGGCTGGAGGGGGTTACAGAGATAGGGAGGGTTGTAGGGGCTGGAGGAGGTTACAGAGATAGGGAGGGGTGTAGGTGCTGGAGGAGGTTACAGAGATAGGGAGGGGTGTAGGTGCTGGAGAAGGTTACAGAGACAGGGAGGGGTGTAGGGGCTGGGGGAGGTTACAGAGATAGGGAGGGGTGTAGGGGCTGGAGGAGGTTACAGAGATAGGGAGGGGTGTAGGGGCTGGAGGAGGTTACAGAGATAGGGAGGGGTGTAGGGGGCTGGAGGAGGTTACAGAGATAGGGAGGGGTGCAGGGGCTGGAGGAAGTTACAGAGATAAGGAAGGTTGTAGGGGGTAGAGGAGGTTGCAGAGATAGGGAGGGGTGTAGGGGCTGGAGGAGGTTACAGAGATAGGGAGGGTTGTAGGGACTGGGGGTGATTACAGAGATAGGGAGGGGTGTAGGGGCTGGAGCGGGTTACAGAGATAGGGAGGGGTGTAGGGGCTGGAGGGGGTTACAGAGATAGGGAGGGTTGTAGGGGCTGGAGGAGGTTACAGGGATAGGGAGGGGTATAGGTGCTGGAGGAGGTTACAGAGATAGGGAGGGGTGTAGGTGCTGGAGAAGGTTACAGAGACAGGGAGGGGTGTAGGGGCTGGGGGAGGTTACAGAGATAGGGAGGGGTGTAGGGGCTGGAGGAGGTTACAGAGATAGGGAGGGGTGTAGGGGCTGGAGGAGGTTACAGAGATAGGGAGGGGTGTAGGGGGCTGGAGGAGATTACAGAGATAGGGAGGGGTGCAGGGGCTGGAGGAAGTTACAGAGATAGGGAAGGTTGTAGGGGGTAGAGGAGGTTGCAGAGATAGGGAGGGTTGTAGGGGCTGGAGGAGGTTACAGAGATAGGGAGGGGTGTAGGTGCTGGAGGAGGTTACAGAGATAGGGAGGGGTGTAGGTGCTGGAGAAGGTTACAGAGATAGGGAGGGGTGTAGGGGCTGGAGGGGGTTACAGAGACAGGGAGGGGTGTAGGGGCTGGGGGAGGTTACAGAGATAGGGAGGGGTGTAGGGGCTGGAGGAGGTTACAGAGATAGGGAGGGGTGTAGGGGCTGGAGGAGGTTACAGAGATAGGGAGGGGTGTAGGGGCTGGAGGAGGTTACAGAGATGGGGAGGGGTGTAGGGGGCTGGAGGAGGTTACAGAGATAGGGAGGGGTGCAGGGGCTGGAGGAAGTTACAGAGATAGGGAAGGTTGTAGGGGGTAGAGGAGGTTGCAGAGATAGGGAGGGGTGTAGGGGCTGGAGGAGGTTACAGAGATAGGGAAGGTTGTAGGGGTAGAGGAGGTTGCAGTGATAGGGAGGGGTGTAGGGGCTGGAGGAGGTTACAGAGATAGGGAGGGTGTAGGGGCTGGAGGAGGTTACAAAGATAGGGAGGGGTGTAGGGGCTGGAGGAGGTTACAGAGATAGGGAGGGGGTGTAGGGGCTGGAGGAGGTTACAGAGATAGGGAGGGGTGTAGGGGCTGGAGGAAGTTACAGAGATAGGGAGGGGTGTAGAGGCTGGAGGAGGTTACAGAGATAGGGGAGAGGGAGAGGACCCTGGAGCGATTTGAAAACAGGGATGGGAATTTGAAAGTGGAGGAGTTGGTGGACAGTGTGGGTGAGTGTGGGTGAGTGAGCACAGAGGGATTCCCTCCACAGGTTTTGACTTACCTCTCACTGTCGTGTTGCCTGCTCGGTCTCCCAGCTCCTCCCAGGTCGGTGTGTGGCGGCTGGGGCTCTGTATGAGAAAGAGAAGTGAGGGGATGGTGTGTGGAAACAGGATGCACACGGAGCTGCCTATAGTGCTGACAGTTCCCGAGGATGGGAATAAAGACTGTGCTGTCCAGATAAGATAGTTTGTCTGCTTCCCTCCGTCACTGAGCCTATCAGAATCATATCTCCAGCTCTACAACCTCCTATTCCTCCCCGTGACATCACCGTTTCTCCAATTATAGAGCCATGACAGCAGAAAGGAGGCCATTCAGCCCACTGAGTCCATGCTGGCTCTCTGTACACCAACACAGTCAGCCCCATTCCCCCCCCTCTCTCTCCCCGTCCCCTTGCGAGTTTATTCCCCTCGAGTGTGTGTCCGATTCCCTTTAGAAGTTATTCATCGTCTCCGCTCCCACCTCCTCCCCCGTCGTGGGCAGCGAGTTCCAGGTCATCACCTCTCGCTGCGTAAATAATTTCTACCTCACATCCCCACCCCCCCCCATGTCCAAAACCTTAAATCTGTGCCCCCCCCTCCCCCCTCCCAGTCCTTGTACCATCAGCCAATGGGAACAGCTTTTCTTTCTGTCCCTTATCCAAACCTGTCACCATCTTGTCCCCCTCGATCAAATCTTCCCCTCGATCTCCTTCGCTCCAAAGGGGAACAATCCCAGCTTCTCCGACCGAACCCTGTCGCTAAAACCCCCCTCATCCCTGGACCACCACGGCGGCCGTGTCTACAGCTGCCTGGGGCCCTGAGCTCTGGAACTCCCTCTCTCTCTGTCTCTCTCTTTCTCTCCCTCTCGCTGTTTTACTACATCAAAGGTGCTATATCAATGCAGGTGAGTTAAGCACCTTGGGGACGTTAAATAATTGTTTTGGGGCAGCGGATCTGTCCTGGGT
Source organism: Cetorhinus maximus (assembly GCF_964194155.1). Classification (NCBI taxonomy): domain Eukaryota; kingdom Metazoa; phylum Chordata; class Chondrichthyes; order Lamniformes; family Cetorhinidae; genus Cetorhinus; species Cetorhinus maximus. The sequence goes on along the minus strand of NW_027600463.1, from coordinate 11,415 downwards.
CTCTCACAGCTCTCCAGAGGGACAGGTTATGAGGGGTCAGCAAGGATTGAGGCTGGTGTTGTGCCAAGACAATTAGACAGGAACGTGGCAAAGTATTTAAACCTGGAATGGAGGGAGGAACCAACATTTATTGCCCATCCCTAATTGCCCTTGTTCAGAGGGCATTTAAGAGTTAACCACATGGCTGTGGGTCTGGAGTCACATGTAGGCCAGACCGGGTAAGGACAGCAGATTTCCCTCCCTAAAGGGGCATTGGTGAACCAGATGGGTTTTTACAACAATTGATGGTTTCCTGGTCATCCTTAGACTTTTAATTCCAGATTTTTACCAAATTCAAATTTCACCATCTACCGTGTTGAGGTTTGAACCCAGGTCCCCGAAGATTTACCCTGGGTCCCTGGAATACCAGTCCGGTGACAATATCACCCTGCCACCACCTCCTCTAATATACCTGCCCCTAATATCACGGTTGTAGTCTGGTGTTGAGCTGCTGTGAGGTGTCTGGGACTTGTTTCGAGGTTAAAGTTGCTATAGAAATGCAGGAGGTTTAAGTAGAGGCCGCTCTGACTCTCTGACAATCTATATCTATCTGTTTCTAATAATGTTATGGGGAAAAACTGGTAGCGGGGTGAGAATGAGGCTGGGGAAATAATAATGGGGAACCAGGAAATGGCAGAGGAGTTGGATAAATACTTTGCTTCAGTCTTCATGGGAGAGGACACTAATAGCATTCCAAAAATATTAAATCAAGGGGCAAAAGCAGGGGGAGGAAATCAATACAATAACTATCACTAAAGAAAAAGTACTAGGGAAACTAATGGGGCTAAGGCCTGATAAGTCCCCTGGACCTGATGGGTTGCATCCCAGGATATTAAAGGACGTAGCTACAGAGATAGTGGATGCACTGGTAGTAATCTTCCAAGAATCCTTAGATTTTGGAAAACTCACAGAGGATTGAAGAACGGCCAATGTAACACCCTTATTCAAAAAGGGAGGGGGACAAGAAACAGGTAACTATAGGCCAGTTAGCTTAACATCTGTCACTGGGAAAATGTTGGAGTCTATTATAAAGGATGTTATAGCAGAGCATTTAGAAATACATAATCTAATCAAACAGAGTCAGCACGGCTTCATGAAGGGGGAATCATGCCTGACAAATTTATTAGAATTCTTTGAGGAGGTGACAAGCAAGATAGATAAAGGGGAACCAGTAGATGTAATATATTTGGATTTCCAAAAGGCGTTTGATAAGATACCGCAGATAAGGCTACTTAATAAGATAAAAGCCCATGGTGTTGGGTGAAGTATAATAGCATGGATAGAGGATTGACTAACTAATAGATGACAGAGAGTTGGGATAAGGAGGGCATTTTCAGGATGGCAACCTGTAACTAGTGGGGTGCCACAGGGATCAG
>NW_027600463.1:0-5000 GCF_964194155.1 Cetorhinus maximus | reverse complement strand
CGTTTCACCATTTTTACCTTGGAAAGGTAAAAAGGAAGCTGCTGAAAAGGAAGACATGTCACCGAAGCTTTTCACCTGCCCCCCCCCCCTCTCAGAACAAACACAAATTTCAAACTCTCACAACAATTTATACTGCAGGAGAAAAGGGCGCTGACTGGTTGGCAAGTTGACTCTGATGGGCTGAGGCGTTGCCATGGGGAAAGCGGTGGAGAATTATAGGCTCCCCAAGCTCCTGGATAATTGAAGAAAAGGTGCAAGGCTTGAACATATTCCTGATGGTTTGCGGAGAACAGGTCCCTGTGTATGAACGTACCTCACTTCAGGCAAGTGTAAATGAGTGAAGTTACGAGCTCAGCTGATTGGTTGTTAGTGTAGTTATTAGCACACTCAGGATTGGTCCAGTGAGGACTGTCCAATCGTGGAATCACATCGAACTGTGGACATCTGGTTTGGGTTTTGTCAGTGTGGGCTGGTTCAGTACGGTCCATACCCTATTTATCTTCAGGCTGAGTGTGTGACTCTGTCTCTCTCTCTCCCTCTGTCTCTCTCTCTCTCTCTATCTGTCCCTCTCTTTGTCTCTCTGTATCTGTCCCTCAGTCTCTCTGTATCTGTCCCTCTCTCTCTCTCTCTCTCTCTCTCTGTCTGTCCCTCTGTTTGTCTCTCTCTATCTGTCCCTCTGTCTCTCTCTCTCTCTCTGTCTCTCTCTCTCTCTCTCTCTCTCTCCCCCTCTGTCTCTCTCTCTCTCTGATCCTCTATCTCTCCCTCTCTCTTTCTGTCCCTCTGATTCGCTCTCTCTCTATCTGTCCCTCTCCCTTTCTCTTTCTCTCTCTGTCCCTCTGTGTCTCTCTCTCTCTCTGTCTGTCTCTGTATCCCTGGAGCTCTCTGTGTCTCGCTCTTTCTGTATCTTGCTCTCTTTGTCTCTGTCTCTCGCGCGCTCTGTCTCTCGCGCGCTCTGTCTCTCGCGCGCTCTGTCTCTCGCGCGCTCTGTCTCTCGCGCGCTCTGTCTCTCGCGCGCTCTCTGTCTCTCGCGCGCTCTCTGTCTCTCGCGCGCTCTCTGTCTCTCGCGCGCACTCTGTCTCTCGCGCGCACTCCGTCTCTCGCGCGCACTCTGTCTCTCGCGCGCTCTCTGTCTCTCGCTCTCTCTCTCTCTGTCTCTTCATTATTTCTGTTATTATATCTTCTATCTGCCTTGCTTGCATACTAGGCCTCAAGCCTGAGGCCTTATCAGGATGGGATTGACATCTCAGCCTGACCATGGGACAAAATGGTGGGTCAACCCGTTGTACCATTGTTGCCCAGGGAGCAAACTCCCTGACCCACCGTCGCCAGTCACCCTCCACCCCAACAAACTGTCCCCCTCAAACACTCCCAGGACAGGTACAGCACGGGTTAGATACAGAGTAAAGCTCCCTCTACACCGTCCCCATCAAACACTCCCAGGACAGGTACAGCACAGGGTTAGATACAGAGTAAAGCTCCCTCTACACTGTCCCCATCAAACACTCCCAGGACAGGTACAGCACGGGGTTAGATACAGAGTAAAGCTCCCTCTACACTGTCCCCATCAAACACTCCCAGGGCAGGTACAGCACGGGGTTAGATACAGAGTAAAGCTCCCTCTACACTGTCCCCATCAAACACTCCCAGGACAGGCACAGCACGGGGTTAGATACAGAGTAAAGCTCCCTCTACACTGTCCCCATCAAACACTCCCAGGACAGGTACAGCATGGGGTTAGATACAGAGTAAAGCTCCCTCTACACTGTCCCCATCAAACACTCCCAGGACAGGTACAGCACGGGGTTAGATACAGAGTAAAGCTCCCCGTGTGCTGTGGTTGAAGACGTCTCACCAACACTGTCTGAGGTGTAATTCGGGATGGGTGGTAAATTCTCGCTGCAGCAGCAATGCCCACATCCCGTGAAATGAAGGAAAAGTCCAATCTGAAACTAGGGTCCTAAATCTAAATGAAGGAAGCTACGAAGGGATGAGGCGTGAGTTAGCGAAGATAAATTGGGGAACTTTATTAAAAGATATGATGGTGGATCGGCAATGAGTAATATTTCAGGAACGAATGTGTGTATTGCAACAGTTACACGTTCCTGTCTGGCACAAAAACACAACAGGAAAAGCAGCCCAACCACGGCTAACAAAAGAAATTAAGGATAATACCAGATCCAAAGAGGAGTCATAGAAAGTTCCTAGAAAAAGTAGGAGCCTGGAGGATTGGGAGCAGTTTAGAATTCAGCAAAGAGATTGATTAAGAGGGGAAAAATAGGAGAGTAAACTTGCAAGGAACATGAAAGGCTGTAAAAGCTTCTATAATTATGTAAAAAGAAAGATTAGTGTCGGTCCCTTACAGTCTGAAGCGGGAGAATTTATAATAGAGAACAAGGAAATGGCGGAGCAATTAAACAACTACTTTAGTTCTGTCTTCATGGAGGAAGACACAAATAACTTCCCAGAAATACTAGGGAACCAAAGGTCTAGTGAGGAGGAGGAATTGAAGGAAATTAGTAATATTAAAACAGGAGGGCTGGAGAAATGAATGGGACTGAAAGCCGATAAATCCCCAGGACCCGATAATCTCCATCGTGGGGTGCTGAAGGAGGTGGCCGTGAAAATAATGGATGTGTTGGTTGTCATCTTCCAAAATTCTGTAGATTCTGGAACATTCCCAGCAGATTGGAGGGTGGTAACTGTAACCCCACTATTTAAAAAAGGAAGGAGGGAGAAAACAGTGAATTATAGACCAGTTGGCCTAGCATCAGTGGTAGGGAAAATGCTAGAGTCTATTACAAAGGATGTGATAACAGGACATTTAGGAAATATCAACGGGATTAGACAAAGTCAACATGGATTTATGAAAGGGAAATCATGTTTGATAAATCTACTGGAGTTTTTTGAGGACTTAATTGGCAGAATAGACACAGGAGAACCAGAGGACGTGGTGTATTTGGATTGTCAGAAAACCTTTGGTAAATTGCCACATAAGAGATTAGTGTGAAAAATTAAAGTACATGGGATTGGGGTTAGATACAGAGTAAAGCTCCCTCTACACTGTCCCCATCAAACACTCCCAGGACAGGTACAGCACGGGGTTAGATACAGAGTAAAGCTCCCTCTACACTGTCCCCATCAAACACTCCCAGGACAGGTACAGCACAGGGTTAGATACAGAGTAAAGCTCCCTCTACACTGTCCCCATCAAAAACTCCCAGGACAGGTACAGCACGGGGTTAGATACAGAGTAAAGCTCCCTCTACACCGTCCCCATCAAACACTCCCAGGGCAGGTACAGCACGGGGTTAGATACAGAGTAAAGCTCCCTCTACACTGTCCCCATCAAACACTCCCAGGGCAGGTACAGCACGGGGTTAGATACAGAGTAAAGCTCCCTCTACACTGTCCCCATCAAACACTCCCAGGACAGGCACAGCACGGGGTTAGATACAGAGTAAAGCTCCCTCTACACCGTCCCCATCAAACACTCCCAGGGCAGGTACAGCACGGGGTTAGATACAGAGTAAAGCTCCCTCTACACTGTCCCCATCAAACACTCCCAGGGCAGGTACAGCACGGGGTTAGATACAGAGTAAAGCTCCCTCTACACTGTCCCCATCAAACACTCCCAGGACAGGCACAGCACGGGGTTAGATACAGAGTAAAGCTCCCTCTACACTGTCCCCATCAAACACTCCCAGGACAGGTACAGCACGGGGTTAGATACAGAGTAAAGCTCCCTCTACACTGTCCCCATCAAACACTCCCAGGACAGGTACAGCCAGGGGTTAGATACAGAGTAAAGCTCCCCGTGTGCTGTGGTTGAAGACGTCTCACCAACACTGCCTCAGGTGTAATTCGGGACGGGTGGTAAATTCTCGCTGCAGCAGCAATGCCCACATCCCGTGAAATGAAGGAAAAGTCCAATCTGAAACTAGGGTCCTAAATCTAAATGAAGGAAGCTACGAAGGGATGAGGCGTGAGTTAGCGAAGATAAATTGGGGAACTTTATTAAAAGATATGATGGTGGATCGGCAATGAGTAATATTTCAGGAACGAATGTGTGTATTGCAACAGTTACACGTTCCTGTCTGGCACAAAAACGCAACAGGAAAAGCAACCCAACCACGGCTAACAAAAGAAATTAAGGATAATACCAGATCCAAAAAGGAGTCATAGAAAGTTCCTAGAAAAAGTAGGAGCCTGGAGGATTGGGAGCAGTTTAGAATTCAGCAAAGAGATTGATTAAGAGGGAAAAATACGAGAGTAAACTTGCAAAGAACATGAAAGGCTGTAAAAGCTTCTATATTTATGTAAAAAGAAAGATTAGTGTCGGTCCCTTACAGTCTGAAGCGGGAGAATTTATAATAGAGAACAAGGAAATGGCGGAGCAATTAAACAACTACTTTAGTTCTGTCTTCACGGAGGAAGACACAAATAACTTCCCAGAAATACTAGGGAACCAAGGGTCTAGTGAGGAGGAGGAATTGAAGGAAATTAGTAATATTAAAACAGGAGGGCTGGAGAAATGAATGGGACTGAAAGCCGATAAGTCCCCAGGTCCCGATAATCTCCATCCCAGGTGCTAAAGGAGGTGGCCATGAAAATAGTGGATGTGTTGGTTGTCATCTTCCAAAATTCTGTAGATTCTGGAACATTCCCAGCAGATTGGAGGGTGGTAACTGTAGCCACACTATTTAAAAAAGGAGGGAGGTAGAAAACAGTGAATTATAGACCAGTTGGCCTAGCATCAGTGGTAGGGAAAATGCTAGAGTCTATTACAAAGGATGTGATAACAGGACACTTAGGAAATATCAACGGGATTGGACAAAGTCAACATGGATTTATGAAAGGGAAATCATGTTTGATAAATCTACTGGAGTTTTTTGAGGACTTAATTAGCAGAATAGACACAGGAGAACCAGAGGACGTGGTGTATTTGGATTGTCAGAAAACCTTTGGTAAAGTGCCATATAAGAGATTAGTGTGAAAAATTA
>NW_027600462.1:0-14319 GCF_964194155.1 Cetorhinus maximus | reverse complement strand
CCCCAGCCTCTGGTCAAGGTGGCTGATGGTTGCAGGATCTAGAAGTGGTGGGCTAGCGTACTAGGTATTGGATATTCAGGTGAGTGATGTCTACAAATTTCTTCCATATGGACAGTAAATTCTTGGAGGCATGTCGCCAAACTGTTAAAGAAATGTTACTTGGTGGTCCTCCCTGCTGGTTCACAAAGTCCGAAAATTCCTCCCATGCACTGAGTTTCTCTACTGATCACAATCTGACAGTTACACAGGCAGAGCACTTGCCACACACCAGCAGTCTAGTATTGACCCAGTGTGGTAGGGTGAATAACAGGCTTCTGCATTAATGCAACTCAAGCTGGTTGTGCTGGATGGTTAGTTTGCTGGAACCATTCGCTTTCCCATAGTGCCATCAGCAGTGGACCAAACTCACCCAACACAGACCTGACTTCAGCATTTGACTCCCAGCGACTGTCAGATGATTGATAGTGTAAAAAAGACAATGAGCATAGGAACAAACTTAAGCCTGCAGTAATGAGCACTGATACAGAGTGTTACAGGGCAGTTGAGGTAACACAGGGAATAAATAGTACTGTAACAAGATAGCCGTCAGCTGTGCCAGCAGAATGAGCAATATGGAATTTGTTTTTAAAATATTTTGCTACCATCATCAAATCTGTTGCTAATTGTATCTTTTAAGATGTTGAAACTTAAAACTTGAGAACCAGAATCAACTGGAGCATACTGGAACTTACTGGGCAGGATCTTTAGGTCAGCGAGCGGGCCCCGCCTCCCCCCCCACAACGCGTAAAATGACGCAGGATGACATCGGGCGGAACTCCCAATGTCACCCTGCATTATTTCAATTTTCAGGTCGGTGGGGCGCAGCTGAATCAGCTGTGCGCCTGCCGACCTGTCAACGGCCTATTGAGGCCATTGACAAAATCATTAACCTCATTAATGGACCTGCCCATCCAACCTTAATGTTGGCGGGCAGGCCGGGAGCCCTGGTGGGCTTCAGAAAAAGCATGAAACCTCATCTACGGGTGGGATGAGGCTTCATGAGGGTTTTAAAAAATTTAATAAATGTTTGATTTAAAGTGATGGGCATGTCCCAACTCATGTGACAGTGTCACATGAGGGGACATGTCAGGGAAATTTTGTTTTTGTACCTTTACCATTTTTACATTTGGAGCCAATCTCCCTGAGGCAGCACTTAGCCTCAGGGAGATGAGTGCGCTCTTTCGCATGCATGCACGAAAGAGCGCACTCTTGGCTGAGGAAATCCCCCCCTGCCCGCACAGGGAGCGCATAGCGCTTCCTGGCAGACATCACGCTGGGCGGGCCTTAACTGGTCTGCCCATGTAAAATGGCGGCGCATCCCCGATCAGGGGCGCCGATCGGAGGCGTGCCTGCACGTGCCCGCTCCTGCACTCCCCCCACCAACAGAGGGAAAATTCTTCCCACTGTGTTGTACGGTGCTGAGTAGTGGGGGACAGGGTGGAGAGCTAAAGCATGAAGGGGTGGGAGGAGAGGGCTCCGACTAACTCTTCTTTAACTTTTTAAAAAGATGTTGATAGCACAATTGAGTTTTACCAGAAGTTAAAACTGAAATTTGGAAAAAAAAAATCACACCACATGGGTCAAAAAACATGCTAATCACTGTGGTTTACAATTTTTTTCACTCCATATCGTATAAATAATGGAGATAATATAGAAAAGGGTACCATATACAGCAGGTGTCTCACCTGTAGTGTTGCAAAGTGTCACCCAGCTAACTCAAGCATATCAACAGGTCTCAAGCTAAGCAACAGTCATGAGTATAAATTCCTCAACACTTCACTTTTCAATTTGAAATGAAACAAAATCCTGCAATAATAGCTACCAGAACAGAGATCCTGGCGTGAGGCTTGTGGGATTATCTTTACATGGTGTGCAACCACAAGCTTACCAGAGATTAAGACTGTTCAAAGACGCATCAAATAAAATACATTTATCATCCTTGCAAATACTTTTAAAATGCATGTTCTTGTTTTCAATTGTAATATTTTCAATTAAAATAGAAAGGTGATCCAAATCCAGCAGCATCTATGAAGTTCAAGAACAACTAAGCAAGACAGCAACTCCTGCCGGTTAGATCCCTCAAAGATCAAAGGTCACTCATGAAGTTGACGTAACAGCATGAAAGCCACCTAAAGAGATAAAGCAGATGATTAGTGTTACCGTGGCTGAGCTCCTTCGTCATACAACTATCACTATCACCTGGTCACAGATCCAAATTGCTCCTTACATTCAGATCCAACCTATAAGATGGTCAGATCCAAATATTTGTATATTTATCATAAGCAGCCATACTTACAATCCCCTTCCACCACTCTCCCTTTCCAATGAACCACTGAGAAAAGGCACTTGCTTCTGTAGTGTTAACCCATTCAGACATGCAGCTAACACGCTTGGCCACAGTCTCATTTTCAGCTGATTGTGTCAGCCGTGGCTGAATGGGTAAAACTCTAACCTTTGAATCAGAAGGTTTTGGATCCAAGCCCCACTCCAGTGACTTGAGCATAAAATATAGGCTGATTCTAATACAGAACTGAGGGAGTGCTGCACTATTAGAGGTGCTTTCCTTTTGGATGACTCTTAAACTGAGGCCCTATCTGTCCTCTCAGATGAACACTAAAGATCCTATCGCGCTTTCGGAACATAAAAAAAGTTCTCCCCAGTGTCCTGGTCAATATTAATCCCTCAACCAATGTCACCAAGCAGATTATGTGGTCATTATCTCATTGCTTATTATGGGACCTTGCTGTGTACAAATCAGCCAAATTACAATAGTGACAACATTTCATTAAGTATGTTCTGAAGTCATGAAAGGCACTCCATAAATGCAAGTCTTTTCTTTTCAAATAGGACATCAATGAGTGTGTGATATAACTAGCCCCAGCCCCAAGAAATAAACCAGAAAAGGTTAAAATTACACAGTAGTTAGAATGGTGAATTCTCTGCCGCCATTGTTATTGAAGTTTATTAATTCTTTCACAAGGAAATGATAATTGCTTAAAGTAGAATAACAAAAATATGAGAAGTGAGCAGCAGCATAACTGAAGAAAAACAAACTGGTTCAAAAGGCTTAATGGCCTATTTTTGTGCTGAAACTTTCAATGATTCAATTGAGCATAGGCCAAGTGCAAGTTGGTGATAGGGGAAAAGCACTATACAATTCAGCCATTCCAGGCCTTTTTCTGATAACTGGCTGAGAGGCAACTTGTGAACTTCCTCCAGAAAATATTGCTAGCTTCTGAGTAACAAGGTCAAGCTGAATAATTTATATTCGAATACTTGTTTGGAAATGGAACTTACCCCAGACTGAGCAAAGTCTAGTCAGAGGAATACGGGTTTTTGAACTGCAGCACATCATCCCTGTAATAGAGCACACACACCGATTTATAGCACTTCAACAAAGAGGAACAAAACTCTATAATGGATAACCACATCAAGAATCTATCTCTGCCTCAATCTTCAACTCCTTATTTGGGCCAACGAACATTTCATGCATACCTTTATTTTGTACTAGAGATAGAAATTTTCACAGATATATTCAAAAAGAAAAGGAATAAAAACAAAACACTCCATTCTGATGGCTATGTTGAAAAAAATAGATTACCGTGCTGAAGGCTCCAGAGTTGACCACAGCCAAATAACTTAGGAAGGGGAATCCAAGAAAGTAAGAAAATGGCAGATTTGGATTTAACTTCTGGAAGGAGACTTCAAGGGTATGAAAGTGCCTTTGTACACTACATACAATAAAATCATAAATGCTCTGTTTATAAATAGGATTTCACAAGGGGCATTTAATGGAATGGAATGACTACCGGAGTATCCTTTCATGAAGTGGCGGACATAGGGAATAGACCATGGGAAATTACATGTGTGCAACCATGATGTGTGGAGTGCCAAATTACAGAATTTTCCCTAAAGTAAACAGAAGAAATCAAAACTGTAACTATAAATAAAAGTTTTGCCCACTGCCTCGTAGTGGAGCATTCTGCCATTATGAAGAGGTCCATTTATGAAACACCCAAAACTGTAGGATGATAGGGAAGTGCAATGCTAGTGATTGTGAGCTGCAATCCTTTACCTAGGTGGAGTTTCAAGTTGTGCAGCAGGTGGTGCCCGTCTTACTCTAATAAATTCTGAGCGCTCCCTGTTGTGATCTAGTGTCTCCTGGACAGCTTGCTCTAGTAAGACAAAAAAAGAAATTGACATCTGTTCTTAGATTCACATATTCTAATAAATCATGCAACTCAGGCTCAAGCACCAAAGTAAATTGCTCAACACATTTAAAAGCTCCATGTACTTTTAACAATTGAACATTATAGGTACGTTACATTGGAAGGTCTAGGGTAGTATATTTACTCTCACCAATCTGTTCCATTATATTTTGCGTTGCAGTAGCTGCAGGTAGATGCTCCAGGATTTCACTCCCCTACAAAACAAAGAAAGTGCTTGTAATGCAAGATTACTATTTGATCTGCTCTGTAGGTCTGTCTTCTTTACTTTTACACAAAGCAGCATTACTTGCACTCTTCCCCCCATTCCAATTACTTGGCTAAGAGAAATGAAACAGACAGACCAGGTGAAAATTTTTACCCTTAAGAATGTATCCAATTTCCTTTTAACGATTGCTGTTAAGTTTGCTTCCAATATCCTTAGAGGCAGCACGTTCTAGAGCATAACCTGAGTAGGAAAATAATCCTAAAGTCACCTATAGTTATTTTGCCAATCATTTTAAATCTGTGTTCTCCGTTTACCTACCCTTCTGGCTCTAGAAACAGTTTCTCCTTATTCAATCTACCAAAACCATTCATGATTTTGAACACCTCTATCAAATCTCCTCTTAATCTTATTTGCTCTAAGAACAACCCTAGCTTCTCCAGTCTCTTCACATAAGTGCCCCAACTCCAGTACCATTCTAGTCAATCTCCTGCACCCTCTCTAAGGTCTTGACATCCTTCCTAAAGCGTGTTGCTAAAATTGGGGCCAGCCAGTGTTTCATAACAGTTTAACGTAACTTCCTTGCTTTTATAGCCTACGTCTCTATTTATGTGAACAAGGATCCTACATGTTTTTTTAAAAAAACAGCCTTCTCAACTTGCCCTGCTACTTTCAAAGATCTGTATACATACACCCTGAGATCTCAGTTTCCTGCACCCATTTACAATTGCACCATTTAGCTTTTGCCTCTCCTCATTCTTCCTACCAGGAATGTATCATGAACCCATTTGAATTAAATTTCATCTGCCATGCATCCACCCATACCACTAGATGTCCATGTACTGCTAAAATCTTTTACTATCCTCCTCATTTTGAGTTTCATGTCAAGGTTGTGGTCAGAACCACCACAACTTTCACCCTTGCTTTTATCAGCAACCTAGGATGCATCCCATTTGTACCAGGCGATTTTTCTACTTTGAGTACCGTCAACCTTTTAAGTACCAACTCTTTATCTATTTTTATACTTTCTAATATTTCTACTACCTCTTCCTTTACTGTAACATGTGTGGCATCCTTTTCTGTAATGAAGAGGGATATGAAGTACTAGTTTAGTATCTCTGCCATGTCCTCTGTCTCTACAAGGTGATCTCCTTTTTGGCCCATAGTCTGTTCCACCTTTTTACTATTTCTAATGGTTATAATGACTTTTGTGTCTCCTTCACATTACCTGCTAATCTAGTCTCATACTCTGTTTGTCCCTTTTATGTAATTTTCAGTTTGTCTCTGTACTTTTTGTACTCTGATTGGTCTTCTACTGTATTATGAAGCTGGAATTGGTCTTAAACCTCCTTCTTCTGTTTCATTTTAATTCTATTTCTCAGTAGTTTTATTAGTTTCACATTTAACATGAATGAAACAGTCCAAGAAAATCTTACATCAACAGGAGGTGGTTTTTTTTGGACAGGCACTCATTGTGTAGTCACTAAACATATGACTAATTCCTGAATATAGAAAAAAATCTTGTTAATAAGTGTGAAAGCAGACACGTCTGTAAAAAATCTTACTTCTCCTCCGCCATGTCTCCGAGGGTCTATCTGCTCTGAAGGTCCAATCTTGACCTGGTCAATAAACAAAAATTGAGCTTCAATGACAGGCAGAAATATCTTCCAATTTTTGCTTTATTAGTTGAGAAAATGGAAAATCTTTTATTTTTCTAAATTAAAAATAATTCTTCACATATAACCAATTTTGCATTTCCACCAGTGCCATGCTTGAAGAGAGTGCTCGACAGAGTATCGTGCAAACAGTGAAACAGCTTACGATATAGGGGTTCAGTAAATATGCCCTACGAGTTAAATAACTTCACATAGATAGATTGAGCCTATGGTCCTAATGCAGAAGGAAATAGTGCATCACTGTTATGGACAGGGATGGGGGAGAGCTGCAAACTCTTGTTCCCTTTCCCTTACTGTCCTTAATCAGTGCATTTTTTTTTTTGAAAAAGGAAGATGTGTGTGTTTCTTAACCGAGTGTGTGGTCAAGTGGAATAACCAGCAACAAGCTTTTGTGAGTTTAATTTATTTTTAATTTATTCGCGCATTCACCCCAAAAGTCTTAAACGCTATGTCATTCACTTTCACACATGCAAACGAGAAAAATTATAGGTAAAGAGAATAGTATGCTTTTACAAGTTGTAAACAAAGGAATAGTTCATTGTACGTGTTTGGCTCGTCATAGGAAAAGCAATTGTTTTGGCCCTTTGAAGAAGGCATTTTCACTCCTGAAGTGTCGTTAAGGTGGTTTCAGTAGCTGGGGTTATATATCAGGATTATTGCAGGATTCCCTTGAAAAGATGGATTTTCAGCAGGTCACAAAGTGAGTCACTTGTAGTTTCCTTACCAGGAGCTCAGGTTTGTAAACTGGTGGACTTTGAAAAGTCATGGCTGGGAGACTTTAAGATGAACTGTCTCTAGGGTTTAAAAGGTGTGAATATAATTGACTTTTTCTGCAGCTGCTGTTTCTTGCTGTGTTCTCTGCAGGCTGACTAGTTTCTCTCTGGTTCTTGGGATAATAGATTTATTATCCGAAGAGAGTTTTGATTAGGTAATCAGCTAATAAATACTTATACTGTCCACCCAGAATGGTTTAAAGCTAGAAGCTATTGCTATGCAATGGAGAATGGATGGGGGAATCTGTTCACTTATTTATGATTAATAAAAAAGCTGCAGAAGCCAGTTTGAGAATCAAGCTCTGTGCTAGGGGGTCTCGGGTCTATAGATTTTGAGTTTCAGGTGAGCCCACAAACAATGGCAGGTGTAAATCCCACAGATGCTTTTGTCTTGGTATGTCCATTCAAAAGGGTCCAAACCAAGGTTATTCACTCAGGAGCTTTCCAGAGACTTGAGGCAAAAATTGCAAAAAGTCTTAGCAATCCTATTAGTGTCCATTTTTTAAAATAAAAGACAGTCCCATAAAATTATACACTAAGTGCAATCCATTTTTAAAGTTATGAATAGGACATGCCTTCACTGGGCATGACAATCACAAATAACAAGGTAAAGAATGAACATGACAACCCACGGGAAGTGTATTTATATCGCACAGTTGGGAAAATCACGTGGACGATCTCAGGTCAAAACATGTGAGGGGATCAAATTTCTTGCAGTATTTAAGATGGTCACAGGCTTCCTCATGCTTATTCTTTGTTTCGATAAAATAATCTGCCACACTCTTCAGTAAAACTCCCAAACACTGCTACAGTATAGGATATAACTCATAGGGCAGAATTTTGTCCTCGGATGGCGGGCGGGCCCCACCGGCTCAGCAGCAGACAGACAGCTGACCCTGCCACTGTAACGTAAGAAAAATCAAAAAATAGAAAAATTAAAAAATTATTAACATGTCCCCCACTTGTGACAATGTCACACGAGATGGGACATGTTAATAAAAACTTTTATTAGACTTTTTAAAAACGGACATGAAACCTCATCCCGCCAGTGGATGAGGTTTCATGCTTTATCAGAAGCCCGCTGGGGCTCCTGGCCTGCCCGCCAGCCTTAAGGTTGGACGGGCAGGTCTTTAATTATCTTAATTAATTGGCCATTGACAGGTCGGCGGGCGGACAGCTGATTTTGCTGTCCGCCCGCCTTCCTAAAAATTTAAAGGGACCGGGATGACGTTGGGGGTTCCTCCCGACCTGATCCTGTGTCATTTCCCTGTCGGCGAGTGGGCCCCGCCCCCAAATCGCCAACGGGAAAATTCAGGCCATAGTGTATTGTCCATTGTATATACAATTTTAAAGGAAGGGTTTTATCAAATAAAACTCCTACCAGAAACAGAAATCATCATTTCTGACTAAAATGCAAAGAGAACTGAATTTTAGGAAAGGAGGACCAAACATCCCCTGAGCCCAAAGTCTCCATGCACCAAAGTCAAGCTTCAGCGTTCTGGTGGTCAAACCTCTCTTGTAGTGACTGGGTGCCTGAACTGAATTCCTGAGTAGTAAGGTCTTATTAACAGAAACAAGAGACAGGTATCACAAATGCATCTCCATTGCACTTTGCAAATCTTAAAACCATACATTAGCATCTACCAGAAAAAGCAGCCCTAGATTTAACCAAGGTTAGATCAGGTGACAAATGCCTAGTATCTATCCATTCAAAACAATGTAACTATTATATATGCAATAGACTAAGAACCTTTAAGCATTATGAAAACACAGTGATAAAACAAAACCACAAAATGGTGCAACAAAATCAAAGAATGATGAAAACAATCTCTCATGCAGGAAACCAACTGGTGCTGGAGAGCAAGGATAGAAAAGAAGCACTTGCACATATGCAGCACCTTTCAGAGTCTCAGAACATCCTCAAGCACTTTACAGACAATGCAGTACATTTGTAGTATAATCACTTTGTAACGTAAGGAAACACAGCATCCAATCTGTCCACACAAAGGTCCCACAAACAGCAATGTGATGAATGACCAGATAATTTAAAATTGTGAGAATTGAGGGGTAAACATTAGTGAGGACACAGGGAGAGCTTCCCTGGCCTTCGATTTGTACCCTGAGATTTTTCACATTCACACGAGAGCATATGGGACCTCGGTTTAATGAATCATCTGAAACATTACACTTCTGATAGTGCAGCAATTCCTCAAGTACTGCATTGAAGTGTCAGCCTGGATTAGTACTTCAACCCCCCACAACCTTCTAGTTCAAAAGTCAAGTGTGCTACTCCTGAACCAAGGCCAATGGAACAAAAACTGATAGTTGGCCTTACACTAAGGTTATGGTGCAATTAGATGGAGTAAGGCCAGCAAATGCCTGTGTGATTTCCCTCCCGTTCCCACTCTCCACATAGGGATGGGTGGTAACTTATAGTTGTGTGTAGAGACTCAACAAATTAGGAAAAACAGTTTTTCAATATACTAATTAAATGTGGCACTATGCCACAATTATTGTAAGACTGTAAAGAGGCCTCAAGACATTTGTATTTTAATATTGAAATTACTGCATGAAAGCTTTGAAAGCAGACACAAACAAAATAAGCACAACTACTT
Source organism: Cetorhinus maximus (assembly GCF_964194155.1). Taxonomy (NCBI): domain Eukaryota; kingdom Metazoa; phylum Chordata; class Chondrichthyes; order Lamniformes; family Cetorhinidae; genus Cetorhinus; species Cetorhinus maximus. Next base: position 4,785 of record NW_027600462.1, on the reverse strand, counting down.
CAGAATAGGACATCTCATCAATCATGAAGGTGTCTTGTTTCTGCTGCATTACTACCAACTTGTTAATTTTTTGTCTCTAATATTGATATCAAGCCCTGATAGTTGCTTACATGTACTTGGATCTGAACATAACTTCTGTCTGACACCAACATGATTGCCACAAGTCTGGTAATAGTCAGTTTTCGTCTGGGCTATGAAACCAGTATAGTCATTAGAATAAATGGGCTTGATTCTCCCTCTGGGGTGGGATTCAGAAGTCAGGATGTTTTCGGCTCCCAAACCTACTCTGAGAGGGTGAAAGTGACTCACTAGAATTTTCACAGGGGTGTCCTTTTAATTGGATGGAGATAAGCTCTCTGTTCAATTAAAGGCAGTGGGCGGGTACTTGAAGCTGGAGGACAAATTAGAGGCCTTCCAGCTTGAAAGGTCACTTTGAAAGGAGCAAACTGCTACAATGGAAGGTAAAAAATAGCTTCAACATGAAGGTGGTGGGACATCAGTCTACAGGATGGACTGTGGCTGCTCCTAAAGCAGACGGCCAGGGAAGGCCTCCAGGGAGCACTGGCCTCCCGCCAGGTGCCCACCTCCAGACACCTAAACTGGCTCCCGCTGGTGTGGGAGCCTAGAGACTGATGGGGAAAATTCCAGTTGACCTCCTTTAGTTATAACAAGGGATGGTATCATAGTGGTAATGTTACTTGACGTTGAGCCCGGACTAATACTCCAGAGACGAGACATGAGTCTCATTATTGAATGGTCATGAAACTACCAGATTGGTTTAAAAATCCATCTGGTTCACTTATCACCTTCTGGGGAGGAAATCTGTCATCTTTACCCAGTCTGGTCCACATGTGATTCCAGATCCACAGCAATGTGGTTTACTTTGAACTGTCCTCTGAAATGGCCTAGCAAGTAGGCAGCTCACTAATACTTGCTCAAGAGCAATTTGGGATGGACAATAAATGCTGGCCTTTCCAGCAAAGCTCACATCCCAAGAACAAATTGGACTTAACTTGACTCTTAATGAGCCTAATTGGCTACCCACCATATGTGGGCAAGTAACCTTGCTGACCCCAATCCCACACCCTCAAGATGGCCCAGAAGCAGGATGGAGCCTAGGAAGTGGCTGGCAGGGATAAATTTTGGCTCTGCAACATTTCACAACATGAAACATTTATACTATAAAAAAGTTGAAAAATAATGGCAATCGTGAAAGTACCAACAGCAATGTAACAGAAGATGAAACACATACACAATGGGGAGAATTTTCTCCCTGTCTGGGGGTGTTGGATGGGAGCAGGCGATCGGCTGGGCGCCGCCATTTTACGTGGGCAGGCCAATTAAGACCCAGCCAGTGTGACTCACACCTGGAAGCACTGAGCGCTCCCTGTGCGGGTGGGGAGGGGGGGCAGGGAGGAGGCTGAGTCAGGGCCTGTGCTCTTTTGTACATGTGCGTGAAAGAGTGCAGAAATCTCCCTGAGGCACAGAGCTGCCTCAAGGTGATTAGTTTGATTTTTAAAAATTTTAGTAAAGAAAAAAAATAATTTTTAAGATATGTCCCCTCATGTGACAGTGTAAGGTAATTAGTTTAATTAATAGTTAAATGGCCTTAATAGGCCTTTGACAGTTTGGCGGGCACGCAGCTGACTCCGGTACGCGCCCGCCGAACTGAAGATCTGAATGACGCGCAGTGACGTCGGGACGCATAACTGCCCGCCCCCCGACCCGAAGATTCTGGCCAATGTGTTTTATCTTTATTCCTTAAATAAAGAGGAGTTGAATAGTGCCCAAGACCTTTTACATCCACGAGCAGGTAGACAGAGCTAATCACTCATCAACAAGGTGGTGCCTCCAGCAGTGCAGTACTACCTCAGTACTACAGAGAAGGATTAAGTTAGATTATGTGCTCATCCCTATAGTTGGACTTGAACCCACAAGTTTCTGGTTCAGAGAGACAGATGTTGCCAAAATGACACTAAAGTACTGGAATCCAACACCACTTCCCATTTTTTCTGACGGAAACAATTTTGAGAAATGGTAGTAGTTGCAGCTAAGAAACATATGAAGATTATTCAGGCAGTCAGAATCTTGGAAGAGGAAAAGTGACAGCAGTTGGCATTTTTTTTATTCGTTCATGGTATGTGGTTGTCGCTGCTTAAGCCAGCAATTATTGCCCATCCCCAAACTGGCCTCGATAAGGTGTTGGTGAGCTGCCTTCTTGAACCGCTGTAGTCCATGTGATGTAGGTACACCCATGTTGCTGTTACGGAGAGAATTCCAGGATTTTGACCCAGCGACAGTGAAGAAACGGCAATATAGTTCAAAGTCAGGATGCTGAGTGTCTTGGAGGGGAACTTCCAGGTGGTGGTGTTCCCATGTGTCTGCTGCCCTTGTCCTTCTATGGTAGTGGTTCTGGTTTTGGAAGGTGCTGAGGAGGCTTGGTGAGTCCCCTATGTTGAAATAATTTCAAATTTGGTTTCTGTTTTTTATTTTCTAACAGGTGCTGGAGACAGACCACCAACATGTCCTTCTGGTGGATAGTCCGATCTCCGCTGTTACTCGTCATCACTGTGAGTAAGACTCTATTTCCAGTTAAAGTGTTCCTTCCCATACCGAGGCAGCGAGATTACACACTCTCACTGTGTGTGGGCCACTACAACAACAACTTGTATTTATATAGTGCCATTCTCGTAATTAAACCTCCCAAGGCACTTCACAGGAGTATTATGAAACAAAATTTGACAATGAGCCCCATAGGTAGATATTAGGTGAGATGGCCAAAAGCTTGGACAAAATGATAGGTTTTAAGAAGCGCCTTAAAGGGGGAAAGTGAGATAGAGAGGCAAAGAGATTTAGGGAGGGAATTTCAGAGTTTATTTCCTTGGAAATGAAGGCATGGCCACCAATGGTAGAGCAATTAAAACCCGGGGTGTTCAAAAAACCAGAGTTCAAGGAGAGCAGATATCTCAGAGGGTTGTGGAGCAGGAGAAGATTACAAAGATAGGGAAGGTCATGGGAGGGTTCCAAAACAATGCTGAGGATTTTCAGATTGAGGCATTGCTTAACTGGGAGCCAATGTAGATCAGTGAGCACAGGGGTGATGGATGTACTTGGTGCGAGTAAGGACATGAGTAACAGCATTTTTAATAGTCTCAAGTATATGAAGAATAGAACACGAGAGGCCAGCCAGGACCATGTTGGAATGGTCAAGTCTAAAGGTAACAAAGGCATAAATGAGGGTTTCAGCAACAGATGAGCTGAGACAGGTGTGGAGTTAAGTGACGTTATAGAGGTGGAAATAGGTGGTCTCAGTGATGGAGTCAGTATGAGGTTGAAAGTTCATCCTGAGGTCAAATCTGGCATCAAGTGTACAGGACGGGTTAACATCAGATGCATACATGATGCTGATGTAATGATGATGTCAGATCATGAGACAGAGATCTGGAAGGAGGAGAAGCTCCCACCTTGCATAGAGGTCCAAATGTGTAAATATTTGCTGTAAATAAAAGGTAATGGTTTTGAGAAACTACAGACTCGAGCAGCATACTTTGGGAGAATAGACAATCCCCAAAACCCCCCGTCTAGACAACAACACAAAACTTGGTGGCAGCAAATAAAATACTCAGTGAACCTGAAACAGAAGATACAGGGCTGGCAAGAAAAGAAATAAAAACAGAAAATGCTGGAAAAACTCAGCAGACCCTTGAAAGGTGGTACACACTGCTGCCACTGTGCAGTTGTGGTGGAAGCAGTGAATGTTTGTGGATGGGGTACCAATCAAGCGTGTTGCTTTGTCCTAGCTGGTGTCAAGCTCCTTGAGTGTTGTTGGAGCCGCACTCACCCAAGCAAGTGGACAGTATTCCATCACACTCCTGATTTGTGCCTTGTAGATGGTGGGCAGGCTTTGTGGAGTCAGGAGCTGAACTACTTGTCGCAGGATTACTAGCCTCTGACCTGCTCTTGAAGTATTTATATGGCTAGTTGTTTGGTTTCTGGTCAATGGTAGAACCCCCAGGATGTTAATAGTGAGAGATTCAGCAATGGTAATGCCATTGAATGTCATGGGGCAATGGTTAGATGCTCTCTTGCTGGAGAAGGTCCTTGCCTGGTACTTGTGTGGCACGAATGTTACTTACCATTTGTCAGCCCAAGCCTGGATATTGACCAGGTCTTGCTGAATTTGGACAAGGACTGCTTCAGTATTTGATGAGTTGTGAATGGTGTTGAACATAATGTGCAATCATCAGCGAACATCTCCACTTCTGACCTTATGATGGAAGGAAGGTCATTGATGAAATAGATGAAATGGTTGGGCCTGGAGAACCCCTGAAGAACTTCCGCAGAGATGTCCTGCAATTGAGATGTTTGATCTTCAACAACCACAACCATCTTCCTTTGTGTTAGGTATGACTCCAACCAGCGGAGAGCTTTCGTCTTGATTCCCATTGACTCCAGTTTTGCTAGGGCTCCATGATGCCACATTTGGTCAAATGCTGCCTTGTTGTCAAGGGCAGTCACTCTCATCTCACCTCTGGAGTTCAGCTCTTTTGTCCATGTTTGAACCAAGGCTGTAATGAGGTCAGGAGCTAAGTGGTGGAACACAAACTGAGCTTTAGCAAACAGGTTATTGCTAAGCAAGTGCCGCTTGATAGCACTGTTGGTGACCCCTTCCATCGCTTTATTGATGATCAAGAGTAGACTGAAGGGCAGTAATTGGGCAGGTTGGATTTGTCCTCCTTCTTGTCTACAAGGCATACCTGGGCAATTTTCCACTTTGCTGGGTAG
>NW_027600461.1:0-14323 GCF_964194155.1 Cetorhinus maximus | reverse complement strand
ATCCAATTTTCTGTTAATAACCCCCCACAGCAAGCTCGTGATACGATGAACTCAAAGGGTTAGTTTATTTGCACACGCTCAAAACGCAGGTAGCAACATCGCCTCCACACTCAGACAGTAAAGAGAGGGATAGAGAAAAGAAGGATTCACAGTACAGAGGCCACAGAGAAAATAAATGTTGGTTCGCATGAGTTTGAGAGTCCAGAATCAAAGTCCAATGAGGTATTCCTTCTCGGAGGCTGGCAGGTTGAAAACCGATGCTGTATAATTCACCTTTCTGGTGGTGTTGACTTCACAAGATGAGATAGGCACACAGAGATGAATCAGTCTTGTAGGCGATGGTACAGAACTTCCAAAAGAAGCAGGGTAGATGGGGCCAGGTGTTCAGCCTGGGCAGAGCTCCTTTGTGTGTGGCTGCTAGTCAGATGTTAAAGAGCAGACTGAGCTCTTCAGCTCAGCAAGGCAATGTTACTTGTTCAACAAGCCAGAGGCCTATGTCACATGGCCCCCACCTCTTCAACAAAGGGAGATATGGGGTAACTACCAGATAGAGAGAGATTTTCCCTCACAGATTCCAGCTGTCTGCCTTCTCTTTCCCTTTGGGCTGCCTATCCATCATCTGGAATTCAGCTCGGTCTTGAAGACTGTTAACCAACAAATATGAGTTGAAAGGAAGGTTGGAGGGGCCTTTTGCCTTAACAGACCCTCAGTCTCCTGCTGGTAAGCTGGGTTATCAAATGCAATTTTTTCTTATTCATTCATCAGATGTGGGCATCACTGGCTAGGCCAGCATTTATTACCTATCCCTAATTGCCCTTGTTCAGAGGGCATTTAAGAGCCAACCACATTGCTGTGGGTCTGGAGTCACAGGTAGGCCAGACCAGGTAAAGACAGCAGATTTCCTTCCCTAAAGGGACATTAGCAAACCAGATGGGTTTTTACAACAGTTGATAATCATTAGACTTTTAATTCCAGATTTTTCATTGAACTCAAATCCCACTATCTGCCATGGCAGGATTCGAACCCAGGTCCCCAGAGCATTATCCCAGGTCTCTGGATTACTAGCCCAAGAACAATACCATTACACCATCACCTCCCCTTTGTATAACTTGCTTTGAAGTTGGGCTGTGCAGTCATTAGTGATCATTGTGATTATTAGTGGCTCCTCAGAGATAATGAGGTGTGGGTTTACCCAAAACTGCAAAGTGGCTTCTTTTGTCCTGGGGTCACAGACAGACATAGGTTCAGCCATTCTGAGGATCTTATTCAGCCAAGGTCCGGTGCGAGGTCTTAGTCCATCACAATTAGATGGACAAAAATTCCCAGCTTTTGAATTCTATCCCACTAGAAACGAACCCCAGTGCTTTGTTTGCACCTTTTAATGGCCTTAATAACCCGTGTCACTATCTCAATCCCTCTGTGATCCTTTTATGCATCTCCCCCATACTTCAGACTCCTGTTTTCAAAGGGAAACAAAAGGCACTATGTTCCGAACCAAAGAATAGTGAATGAAAACAGACCCTGCTGGAAATACGGAAAGGATAGTGAATTAAAACACACCCTGTTGGAAATATGAAAAGAATAGTGAATTAAAACACACCCTGTTGGAAATATGAAAAGAATAGTGAATTAAAACACACCCTGTTGGAAATACGGAAAGGAAACGTGACAGAGAATAAAGCCCTACCCATATTTTCATTTTGGTGTTAGGGGACTGATTATGTGGGATCTATGCCTACAGGCAGCTCCCTGTTCATTTCTCCACACCTCGTGCTCCTTGTGCTGTCCTCTTGAGCTGCTGGAGGGAGCCTCCCATTTTCAATTCGAATCATTTACTTTCTCCCACTTGGTCCACCCGCCTCTCACCTTCCGTCAGTCGCTTCCTTCAGCAAACTCTCACGTCCTCGAAAACAGCCGGTCCAAACTGGCTGCCTTTTCTTGGTGACGTTCACCGATGGCCTTTCCTCTTCCACTACCCTGGGAACTTTTTCAGTGCCCTCGTGTTCCCTCCAACTGGCCCACTCCATCCTTCCCTAGAGCCTCATTTCATAACTATCGAGGGGGGTGCAATGGCAGAGTGGTCTTTGTCACTGGACTAGTACTCCAGATAAAACAAAAACAGAATTACCTGGAAAAACTCAGCAAGTCTGGCAGCATCGGCGGAGAAGAAATCAGTCAACGTTTCGAGCCTTCATGGCCCTTCAGCAGAACTGCAGCATAGTTTCAACAAGGGAGAAATATAAATTGGTTTAAGGTGGGTTGGGGGGGGGGGGAAGAGACACATTGAGGGTGTGGTGTGAGCAGATAATAATCAAAAGATGTCACAGACAAAAGGGTCAAAGAGGTGTTGAAGGTGGTGGTCTTTGTCTGAGAAAAGTGCTAATTAAGAATGGAAAACAGGATATTCAAAGTACAGCTCTAGTGGGGGTGGGGTGGAAAGACTAAAGGTTTTAGTTTTAGATTTAAAAATAATGGAAATAGGTGGGGAAAGAAGAATCTATATAAATTATTGAAAAAAAAAAGCGGGTGGGGGGGAAAAGAAACGGGGTGGGGATGGGGGGAGGGGGAGTTTAAGATCTAAAGTTGTTGAATTCAATATTCAGCCCAGAGGGCTGTAAAGTGCCTAGTCGGAAGATGAGGTGCTGTTCCTCCAGTTTGCGTTGGGCTTCACTGGAACAATGCAGCAAGCCAAGGACAGACATGTTGGCAAGAGAACAGGGTGGAGTGTTAAAATGGCAAGCGACAGGGAGGTTTGGGTCTTTCTTGCGGACAGACTGCAGGTGTTCCGCAAAACGGTCGCCCAGTTTGCGTTTGGTCTCTCCAATGTAGAGGAGACCGCATTGGGAGCAACGAATGCAATAGACTAAGTTAGGGGAAATGCAAGTGAAATGCTGCTTCACTTGAAAGGAGTGTTTGGGCCCCCACTAGAGCTGTACTTTGAATATCCTGTTTTCCATTCTTAATTAGAACTTTTCTCAGACAAAGACCACCACCTTCAACACCTCTTTGACCCTTTTGCCTGTGACATCTTTTGATTATTATCTGCTCACACCACACCCTCAATGTGTCTCTTCCCCCCCCCCCCACCCACCCACCTTAAACCGATTTATATTTCTCCCTTGTTGAAACTATGCTGCAGTTCTGCCGAAGGGCCATGAAGGCTCGAAACGTTGACTGATTTCTTCTCCGCCGATGCTGCCAGACTTGCTGAGTTTTTCCAGGTAATTCTGTTTTTGTTTTGTTTTGGATTTCCAGCATCCGCAGTAGCTTTTAGCTTTTTGTTTTTATCTTAGTACTCCAGATACCTAGGTTAATGCTCTGGGGGACCCTGGATTCAAATCGCACCATGGCAGATGGTGGAATTGTCCATTTCCGATTGTCATGGAAACCCCATCTGGTTCACTAATGTCCCCTTTAGGGAAGGAAATTTGCCATCCTTACCCGGTCTGACCTACATGTGACTCCAGTCCCACAGCAATCCCAGAAAGTAAAAACTGGGAAATAAGAGTACTGGTCCCAACTGGTCTTGTATACCTTAAAATGGAACACCAGTAAAAATGGGAAATAAGAATACTGGTCCGAACTGTTTTTCCCTTCTGGGAAGTGATTGACTTGGGCAATTAGGGATGGGCAATACATTTCCAGCCATTTTATTTACTTTAGACTATAGCTAGCCTAGGCTTCGGCCATTATAATGTAAGTAGGCCAAGGCCTCTACGCCGTATCTGAGAACCGACATTATCTGACATCCGAAATGCAGTTGGCCCTGTGGGTTTTCGATAGAGGATGCTCTACCTGAAATTTTATTTTAAAGTCTCCTAAGCTGAGCAATTATTTATGCTGGGAGGATAACAACTGCTCCTCTGGCTCTGACTTCTTTACAGAAGTGACCATCTTCTGACCAGGTACATAAATTGTGATAGCCGTTCCAGCTCTTGACTATTTATCTTGACTTCTGTCATACCTAGCACAAAGGAAGATGGTTGTGGTTGTTGGAGGTCAGTCATCTCAGTTCCAGGACATCACTGCAGGAGTTCCTCAGGATAGTGTCCTCAGGACCCAACCATCTTCAGCTGCTTCATCAATGACCTTCCTTCCATAATAAGGTCAGAAGTGGGGATGTTCGCTGATGATTGCACAATGTTCAGCACCATTCGCGACTCCTCAGATACTGAAGCAGCCCATGTCCAAATGGAGCAAGACCCTGGACAATATCCAGGTTTGGGCTGACAAGTGGCAAGTAACATTCGTACCACACAAGTGCCAGGCAATGACCATCTCCAACAAGAGAGAATCGAACCATCGCCCCTTAACATTCAATAGCATTACCATCACTGAATCCCCCACTATCAACATCCTGGGGGTTACCATTGACCAGAAACTGAACTGGACCAGCCATATAAATACTGTGGCTACAAGAGCAGGTCAGAGGCTGGGAATCCTGTAGAGAGTAACTCATCTCCTGACTCCCCAAAGCCTGACCACCATCTACAAGGCACAAGTCAGGAGTGTGATGGAATACTCTCCACTTGCCTGGATGAGTGCAGCTCCCACAACACTAAAGAATCTTGACACCATCCAGGAAAAAGCAGCCCACTTGATTGGCACCCCATCCACAAACATTCACTCCCTCCACCACCGACACACAGTCACAGCAGTGTGTGTACCATCTACAAGATGCACTGCAGCAACTCACCAAGGCTCCTTAGACAGCACCTTCCAAACCCACGACTGCTACCACCTAGAAGGACAAGGGCAGCAGACACATGGGAACACCACCACCTGCAAGTTCCCCTCCAAGCCACTCACCATCCTGACTTGGAAATATATCGGCCGTTCCTTCACTGTCGCTGGGTCAAAACCCTGGAACTCCCTCCCTAACAGCGCTGTGGGTGTACCTACACCACATGGACTGCAGCAGTTCAAGAGGGCGGCTCACCACCACCTTCTCAAGGGGCAATTAGGGATGGGCAATAAATGCTGGTCCAGCCAGCGATGCCCACATCCTGTGAATGAATATTTTAAAAGACTTAGAGGAGTGCAGGGATCTCGGAGCGTTGTGGGGTTGGAGGAGATTACGGAGATAGGGAGGGGTGAGGTGTTGTTTGACTGAGAGCCAACGTAGGGCAGTGAGCGAGGGCAGGGGTAGAGGAAATGGGACCTGCTGTGAGTTAAGTCATGGGCAGCAAAGCTTTGGATGGCCTCAAGTTTACTGAAGGTGGAAAGTGGGAGACCGGCCAGGAGGGTGCTGCTGGGAGCTGGCCCAGGTCAGTGAGATAGATTAAAAAGCACCACCTGTTACAATCATAAAGTTGATACAATTATTGTATTTTGAGACTGTAACTTTAAGTTTCAGGTAAATGAAGGAGTCATGTGACCTGTTCTACAGTTTGCCTGACAGTAAGCCTGGGTGGTTTGGTTGCTAAGAGATCAGATGAAGACTTAGATTGTTTTACTGATGAGATGGTGCAAGGTATTTACACTTGGAGACGGTCACAATGGGTAGACTCTGAGCTTCCCAAAGTCCCAGAAAGGTGTTGCTGGTAGAGGGTTGTAAACAGTTGTGCTGCAAACTGTCCATTTACTTCTAAGGTGAAAGGGAGTTGGGATCAAGTATAGGTAATTAACATTTCTACCTAGATACAAGGTTAATGTGTTTCATGATGCCATGGGGAAAGAGGGCAGAGGAAGCCATTTTTGAGATCAGGTTACAGGCTTCCCTACAAACCAATGAAAATGACAGACAGCAGAGGTTCTGTGTGGTTAGCCGAGAGAAAAGGTTGCTTGGCTTTGTGAGCTACCAGAGTTGGATGCGAGAGGGAGATGGTCTCCACTTGAGAAGATGCATCTGCAGCCTTCTAAGGATTCCAGGGGATTGGTTCTGACATGGCCAGGGCGGTACAAAAACCCATTGGAAATGGGAGCAACTGTGGACAGTCTGTTAAAAGGACTGTAATTTCACGAAGAGCGCAATGGGCAATAAGTATAAAAGAGGAAATGGCCCTTTTTGTAGTTTAAAGAATAAGTGGCTTACAAATAGGAAATAGTGTTTAGCCAGTAGTGCTTTTAGTCATTTGTTACCGTAAAAGTTTTAAAACACGAAACCTTGTCATGTCATTATCTTCAGCTGTTAACTGGAAGTTTAAATCTCTTCACAAAAAATGTCAGTCTCTACGGCAACCGTAACACATCTTGGAAAGTACTGAAGAAAACGTTGGTCTGGTTAAAGGGAAAGGAGTCCAAAAGTCTTGGCGGGTTGAGGGTGGGGAGGTGTGGGTCGGAAGAAATGTTGAAGAAAATGGATGATAAAAACACGAATGAAGGTAAAAGATTGTATAGAAAACTAAACACTGAGCTAAAAAGGGGCTGAGTAGGCAAGAGAGATGGGCAGGGAGAGCGTGCTTATGGAATGTATCAAATGCTCAGAGCTCTAAAATAACTGAAGGCAGGGAAAGGCAGATTTACAAGGATGTTGCCACCCAGGACTGGAAAAATTGCATCAATGAGGAAAGATTGGAGAGGCTGGGGTTGTTCTCCTTGGGACAGAGGAGGCTGAGGGAGATTCGACTGAGATGTACAAAATTGTGAGGGCCCTGGACAGAGTGGATGGGAAGGGCCTATTTACTTTAGCAGAGAGGTCAGTGTCTACGGGGGGGTGCGGAGATTTAAAATGATTGGTAGAAAGATTAGAGGGGAGATGAGGAAAAATGTTTTCGCCCAGGGAGCTGTGGGGGGCTCTGGAAGTCACAGCCTGAAAGGGTAGTGGAGGCAGAAACCCTCAACTCATTTGAAAGGTGTCCGGATATTCACCTCAAGTTCTGTAACCTGCAGGGCTAACGGACCAAACGCTGGGAAGTGGGATTAGGCCGGGCGGCTCGTTTTTCAGCCGGTGCAGACACGTTGGGCCGAGTGGCCTCTTTCTGTGCCGTAAACTTTCAATAATCCTCAAGGAAGGGATGGAGTCTCTGCAGAATTGACAAAAGGGCCTGGAGAGAGAGAGAGAGGGAGAGAGAGAGAGAGAGAGAGAAAGAGAGAGAGAGAGAGAGCAACAAGAGCATTGATGAACTTGTGCCGGGTGATGCACACTAAGGGCGAATGGCCCAAAGGCTTTTCGAGGATCGCCGATGGCCCCATCGGGGAAGGCGGCACGTCCCACAAGGTGAGAAGAGCCTTGCAGTGCGACCACGCACGCACCCGAGGTAATGGGAAGGATCCCAGCAAATCGAGTGGGAGCTAAAGTCAACCGTTCCATTGGCCGCCTGCGATCAGTAGGGTTTTAGTGGGGGAGGCGAGGCTGCACAAGCTGATTACAGCGAGGACAAGGGAAGCGGAGACCACCGGCAAAAAGCATCCGCCTGCTTCATTGTGAGAAAGGTGGGTGAACAGTGCGGGAGTTGGACTGTTGGACTGGGGAGATAATCACACTTGGCTGGCACATATAAAGAATTGCTGGTTGATGGTAGTGGGCATTCGCTGGCAAGGCTGGCATTTATTAGCCACTCTTAATGGGCCTTGAGGGGGTGAGACTCAATTGCTATGCCGACTGTTGGCGGAGAGCGTACTTACGCCCTGGGGCCTAAGCCATTGTGACGCAGACCATGCCAGAGCGTTTCGACTCCGAGGACGACCAATCCAACAAACCCCACGGAGGGCTGCCTACGTTCGCTTGGGGGTATTGCAGATGGTGCCAGGCCAAGCGGTCAAGCCGCAAATGGCGCAGACAGAATGGTGCCCGGGTTAAAAGCGCCAAGCTTTGCCCCGGCGACGAAGCGTGGGTCTACGTCGCGCTGTTAGTGTAGGAACCCGGCCCAGAGCGCTTCATGTGGGCCTCATCGAGCAACGGGCGTGTGGGTCGAGGAAACGGAGGAGAGGGATGAAACGACCGAACGCTGGGGCTAAAGAGGGCCTTCAAAGGAGGAGCGGTTTCATCGAACCGTGGGAACTTACAGCACAGAAAGAGGCCACTCGGCCCACTATATCCATCCTGGCCAATAAGCAGCCATCTGCTTTCCAGCTCTTGGTCTATAGCCTTGTGGATTAAGGCACATCAAAGGTGGGAGATGGTGGTGTAGTGGTAATATCACTGGGCTAATAATCCTGAGGCCCTCGTCTAATGCTCTGCGGACAGGGGTTCAAATCCCACCACAGCAGCTGGTGGAATTTAATATCAATTAATAAATCTGGAATTATAAAGCAAGTCACAGTGACCATGAAACTATCATCGATTGTTGTAAAAACCCCATCTGGTTCACTAATGTCCCCTTTAGGGAAGGAAATCTGCTGTCCTTACCTGGTCTGGCCTACATGTGACTCCAGACCCACAGCAAATGTGGTTGACCCTTAACTGCCCCCTCTGAAATGTGCAGTTCAAGGGTGAATAGGGATGGGCAACAAATGCTGGCCTTGCCAGTGATGCCCATATCCTGTGAAAGAATAGATTTTAAATAAAGTATCTCCAAGCGTTTTTTTCAATGTGATGTGGGTTTCTGCCTCTACCGCTCTTTCAGGGCAGCGGGTTCCAGATCCCCACCACCCTCTGGGTGAAAATAATTCCCCTTCAATCCTTCCTAGCTCTTACCCTAAATCTATGCCCCCCTCATCCTATTTAAGCACCCCTCAAACAAGGGGAATAGGGCCAACCTATCCGCTCTGTCTAGGCCCCTCATAATTTTGTATATTTGAATTAGGTCCCCTCTCAGTCTTCTCTGTGGTAAAGAAAACAACCCCAGTCTATCCCAGTCTAGCCGAATGGCCTCCTTCTGTGCTGTAACTTTTCTATGGTTCTATCCAATCTTTCCTCGTAACTAAAGTTCCTAAGTACGGGCAACATCCTCGTGAACCACGCCGCGACCGGTTAGCTCAGATGGTTCGACCGTGGTGCTAATAACGCCAAGGTTGTGGGTTCGATCCAAGTTCTGGCCACAACGATCACCTGAGAGAAACTGCTTATGGGCCTCACTAAGACGTTAAGGGCCCTTTGTTAAATCCCGGGTGCTTCCCTTACTGCATCTTGATATAACAAAATCCTCGTGAACCACCCCTGGACCCTCTCGAGTGCGGTGACCAGAACTGCATGCAGTACTGCAGCCTAACCAGGGTTTTATACAATCCTCTTAACCTCTGTGTCCCAGACAATGAAGCCAAATATCCCTTATGCTTTCCTGATCACCTTATCTAGCTGTCCAGCCACATTATGAGGAGAAATCTTTTACTCTCAGAGGGTCATGAGTCTTTGGAACTCTCTTCCTCAAAAGGCAGTGGAAGCAGAGCCTTTGCATACTGTTAAGGCAGAGCTGGATAGATTCTTGATTAACAAGGGGGTGAAAGGTTATGGGTAGTGGTGGTGGGGGAGGGGTTGGCGGGAATGTGGGGTTCAGGTTACCAGCAGATCAGCCCTGATCTTCATGGCCAGGTGGGCTCGAGGGGCCGAGTGGCCTACTCCTGCTCCGAATTCGTATGTTCGTGGATCAGTTCAAGGTGGGAATCCAGAGCATGGAGCTGCGGCAGCTGAATTAGGGCTGCCAGTTCGGGGAGGGGAGGTGAAGGAGACCAGAGTCGAATGAGCAAAGACTCCAGGAGAGTGGAAGCTGGGGTTGGTTGGTGGTGGGGGAGCTGTAGCTCGGGAGGAGGTTACAGAGACGGGGGAGGGGCAAGGCCATGAAGGGGTTTGTACAATTGAATATGCATTCATATAGCACCTTTAGCATAGAAAAACCTCCTAAAGATCACTCACAGGAGGTCATTCAGACAGGCATGGCTGAGGGCTTCAGCAAGGATGGCCTTGGCAGAGCCAGGGATATTAATGATGTTACCACCGTCCTTACCCGGTCTGGCCTACATGTGACTCCAGACCCACACCGATGTGGTTGACTCTTAACTGCCCTCTGAAATGGCCAAGCAAGCCACTCAGTTCAAGGGCAATATTAGGGATGGGCAACAAATGCTGGCTTTGCCCAGCGATGCCCACATCCCATGAAGGAATGGAAAAAAAAACACCCAGTCACCGGGATATTGGGCAAGGAATCTGACAATACAACGACAGTCAAAGTGTTGGGGGAGAGTGGCGGTGACAGACAGTGATAGACCTGAGCTTGTTGAGATTTTCCACTCTGCGGACGGTAATAACTTCAAAAAAAGTTAAAAGGTGTCACGTCACCACAAGAGAAGCAGCTTTATTCAGAAAAAAACGGTTTACATAGAATTAGGACCACAAACATCATTGGGGAGGCCATTTGGCCCAACAGTTCTATGCCAGCAAGTCTCAATTTGAAATTTTGTAGTTTATGACACTTCGAATGCAGATCAAAGTGTTTTCAAAACATCTTTTTTAAGTATTTGGTAAACGATTTGGTGGTAAATCAGAGAGGAGGGTGAGGGAAGGCATTAAATGATGCTCTGAGTTGAGATTCCCAATGTGAGGGGGTCGGAACGTTAAATGAGGTGCGGAGTGGTTGAGGGGGAAGGAAGAGGGGGACGGACAACTTCCGGTAAGGAGCCGCCATGAAGCTCCTGACCCACAACCTGCTGAGCTCGCATGTCCGAGGGGTGAGCCGCGGCTTCCCGCTGCTGCTGAGGGTGAGTGAGGCTCCCCGGAGGAGGGGGAGGGGGGAGAGAGCCGGAGGTAGGGCGGCCTCAGCCCAGGGAGCCTAGGGCTGGGTTAACGGGGCGGCTGGGAGGCCGCTGGAGCCGGGCGCCATGGTGACCCGACAGCGCCAGCGAGCGGCTGGGAGAGTGAATCACACCTTGGGTGACGGTGAGAGTCACTGCTTCCCCCATGTGGCTTGGAGGGTGAATCACATCCTAGGTGACTGTGAGAGTAACTGCTTCCCCCATGTGGCTGGGAGAGTGAATCACACCCTGGGTTAGTGTGTGAGTCACTGCTCCCCCCATGTGGCTGGGAGCGTGAATCACACCCTGGGTTAGTGTGAGTCACTGCTCTCCCCTTGTGGCTGGGGGGGTGAATCACACCCTGGGTTAGTGTGTGAGTCACTGCTCCCCCCATGTGGCTGGGAAGGTGAATCACACCCTAGGTTAGTGTGAGTCACTGCTCCCCACCTTGTGGCTGGGAGGGTGAATCACACCCTGGATGACTGTGAGAGTCACTGCTCCCCCCATGTGGCTGGGAAGGTGAATCTCACCCTGGGTTAGGGTGTGAGTCACTGCTACCCCCATGTGGCTGGGAGGGTGAATCACACCCTGGGTTAGTGTGAGTCACTGCTACCCCCATGTGGCTGGGAGGGTGAATCACACCCTGGGTTAGTGTGTGAGTCACTGCTACCCCCATGTGGCTGGGAGGGTGAATCACATCCTGGGTGACTGTGAGAATCACTGCTCCCCCCATGTGGCTGGGAGGGTGAATCACACCCTGGGTTAGTGTGAGAGTTACTGCACCCACCAGTGTTTGGGAGGGGTATGCTCAGCCTGGGCTGGGAGTGAGGCTAATGGGGCCTGCAGAGGAGGGAGAGATTGCATTAAAAATTTGTTTCTAGCCTCCATTATTGGCAGGTTGCACATCACCCAATTTTAATCGCTCCACCATTGGCGGCCGTGCCTTCAGATGTCTGGGGGCCTGTGCTCTGGAATTCGCTCCCTAAACCGCTCCACCACTCTCCTCCATTAAGACGCTCCTTAAAACCAACCTCTTTGACCAAGTTTTTGGTCACCTGTCCTCTTCTCTCCCTCTGTAGCTCAGCATTAAACTTTGATTGATTAGGCTCCTGTGAATTCCCTCCTGGGGACTTATTATGTTCAATTATGTAAATATAAATTGTTGTTTGAGTGCATTGCTTCAGGAGGGGTGGAGTATTGAGGAATGTGTCCAGCATATGGGGCCTCGGTCTCCGTGAGATGCTCTGAGCTGAAACAAAGCTGCTGATTTTAACGTTGATCTTTGTTTTCCTTTCCCCTCAAGGCCACAGAAGTGAAGATCAACAGCGTGGACTTCAACCAGGAATTTATCTCGCGAATGATTCCTAAAATGGAGTGGGGGGCACTCGTCGACGCAGCAGAGAGTGTAAAGTATTTCTAGTTTAACTGAATAATCACCCTCATGACCCAGCCACAGTGAAGGAACGGCCGATATATTTCCAAGTCAGGATGGTGGGTGACTTGGAGGGGAACTTGCAGGTGGTGGTGTCCCCATGTATCTGCTGCCCTTGTCCTTCTAGGTGGTAGAGGTCGTGGGTTTGGAAGGTGCCTGAAAGCTCCTATTGAATCTGCTTCCGCCGCCCTTTCAGGCAGCGCCTTCCAGATCACAACAACTCGCTGTGTAAAAAAATAAACATTCTCCTCGTCTCCTGCTCTGGTTCTTTTCCCGATTCTCTTCAATCTGTGTCCCCCTCTGGATAAAACAGGATCCAGGGCCGTTCAGGGGTGATGTCAGGAAGCATTTCTTCACACAAAGTGGAGTGTGTTACAATCCTTGGCCAGACCTCGGGATTTTGGGGGGTGGCGGGGGGAGGATCCGGTTAGGGACCAATTACATTTTGCTTAATGTAGATAAAGGTGGAGATTCAAGACTCTTTCCTTTTGGAATAAAAGCCACAAGATTCCACAGGTTTTAAACAAACAGAGACAAAATTTACTATACAAGCTCAGAAAGATTAAACAATTTACTATATCTATCTTATACTCTAACATTCAGGGTTAATATGAGGTACATGTGAATTAACAGGCAAACTGTGGTCAAACACACCACACTGCAGAGTAAATGACAGATGCGACCAAAACAGAGTCCATGGATTTCTCAAGAACCCACCCAGGCATCAGTGAACACCAAGTCAAACTATCTCACTGAAACTCTGTCTCACGAGGGATTCCCAGCATCACCTTTGAAGATCTCTCTGTGGAATTCTCTCCAGAAGTCGCTCCCACTCGGATGGCTTTAACAATGGCCCCACCTCACAGGGTTCCAGTGTCGCCTTCTGAGAATCCTTCTCCCTGGATTCCCGAGTACACTTGAACACTAGCTCACAAACTCACTTTCAGACCTGTGGCCGTGCCAAGCAGAACACCATTGCTCCAAAGGGGAACCTTTGCCCCAACGGCCCTCTTTACTTAGAGTCTGCCCCCCACAGCGGTTTACTTAACGTAACTGGGACCTGTGTCTGTCCCTTTTGTCTTTGTGACACTTGACCGCTGGCTGACTGCCTCAAACTGACTGCCTCAAGAAGAGTTGCTCACCGACCCTTGAACTGATTTGGGGACCTAGCAAAACACTCCCAGAGGGCCCCACCCTTGTTACGTGGCAGGAACCAATGTAACAAACGTTGGAACATCCTGTATCTTAAATGTTACAATCGCCACAGACTCCTAATTGGACAGATCAATGGATTTCATGACAAGTGGAAATCTCTCCTCCCCTGACCCCCCCCCTCTAAAAGGTGACGAGGCTGCCGGGTGGGAGGTGGGGGTCAATTGAAAAGGTTGAACTGAGCTGGATTTTTTGTTGGACAAAGTGATTGAGGGTCACGGAACCACAGTTCAAGCTGTGGATTGGATTCAATGGCTGGGACAGGCCTGAGGGGATGAATGGCCGCTTCTTCGCCCCCCCAAACACAAATAGGAAAAGGCTACTCACGCTCTCTTTCTCTCTCTCAAACAGATTGGACACAGGAACGACCTCCCCAAGGAGCTGCCGCCTGAAGCGGAGAGCAGCGAGGACTTCCTGCAGAAAGTGCATCACGTCCTGCTAGAGGTAGGCCTCAGAGGCACCAGTATAGCTCCCATCCTCTTTCCCCCCCCCCCACCCCCGTGCCCCACTCCCCTCACCATCACTGGATTTAGCAACAAGGTTCGGCTATTTTGAAAGGGGCTCAAGGTCCACTCACCCAGAATCTGAGTGACGGTGTCCGGACCCCGTGTGGTTGGAACAGATTAAGAACAAATTATTACATGTCGACTGCGATAGCCATTTTGTGATCAGAGTGTCCCACAGACACATTGAACCCATAAACTGTTCTTCTAATACCCTGTATCTAACCCCCCGTGCTGTACCTGTCCTGGGAGTGTTTGATGGGGACAGTGTAGAGGGAGCTTTACTCTGTATCTAACCCCGTGCTGTACCTGTCCTGGGAGTGTTTGATGGGGACAGTGTAGAGGGAGCTTTACTCTGTATCTAACCCCGTGCTGTACCTGTCCTGGGAATGTTTGATGGGGACAGTGTAGAGGGAGCTTTACTCTGTATCTAACCCCGTGCTGTACCTGTCCCTGGGAGTGTTTGATGGGGACAGTGTAGAGGGAGCTTTACTCTGTATCTAACCCCGTGCTGTACCTGCCCTGGGAGTGTTTGATGGGGACAGTGTAGAGGGAGCTTACCCTGTAT
>NW_027600460.1:0-14331 GCF_964194155.1 Cetorhinus maximus | reverse complement strand
GTGTCTTAATGTGTGTGTGAGGGGAGAGAGAGTGTGTTAATGTGTATGTGTGAAGGGAGAGAGAGTGTGTTAATGTTTGTGTGAGGGGAGAGAGAGTGTGTTAATGTGTGTGTGAGGGGAGAGGGACTGTGTTAATGTGTGTGTGAGGGGAGATAGAGTGTGTTAATGTGTGTGTTTGTGAGGAGAGAGAGAGTGTATTAATGTGTGTGCGAGGGGAGGGAGAGTGTGTTAATGTGTATGTGAGGGGAGGGAGAGTGTGTTAATGTGTGTGTGTGAGGGGAGGGAGAGTGTGTTAATGTGTGTGTGTGTGAGGGGAGAGAGAGAGTGTTAATGTGTGTGTATGTGAGGGGAGAGAGAGTGTGTTAATGTGTGTGTGAGGGGAGAGAGAGTGTGTTAATGTGTGTGTGTGAAGGGAGAGAGAGTGTGTTAATGTGTGTGTGAGGGGAGAGAGAGAATGTTAATGTGTGTGTGAGGGGAGAGAGAGTGTGTTAATGAGTGCCTGTGAGGGGAGGGAGAGTGTGTTAATGTGTGTGTGTGTGAGGGGAGAGAGAGTGTGTTAATGTGTGTGTGTGTGAGGGGAGAGAGTGTGTTAATGTGTGTGTGACGGGAGAGAGATTGTCTTAATGTGTGTGTGTGTGAGTGGAGAGAGAGTGTGTTAATGTGGGCGTGAGGGGAATGAGAGAGTGTTAATGTGTGTGTGTGTGAGGGGAGAGAGAGTGTGTTAATGTATGTGTGAGGGGAGAGAGAGTGTGTTAATGTGTGTGTGAGGGGAGAGAGAGTGTGTTAATCTGTGTGTGTGAGGGGAGAGAGAGTGTGTTAATGTGTGTGTGTGAAAGAGAGAGAGTGTGTTAATGTGTGTGTGAGGGGAGAGAGAGTGTGTTAATGTGTGTGTGAGGGGAGAGTGTGTTAATGTGTGTGATGGGAGAGGGAGTCTGTTAATGTGTGTGTGAGGGGAGAGAGAGAGTGTTAATGTGTGTGTGAGGGGTGAGAGATTGTGTTAATGTGTGTGTGAGGGCAGAGAGAGTGTGTTAATGTGTGTGTGAGGGGAGAGAGAGTGTGTTAATGTGTGTGTGAGGGGAAAAAGAGTGTGTTAATGTGTGTGTGTGAGGGGAGAGAGAGTGTGTTAATGTGTGTGTGAAGGGAGAGAGAGTGTGTTAATGTGTGTGTGAGGGGAGAGAGAGTGTGTTAATGTGTGTGTGAGGGGAGACAGCGTGTGTTAATGTGTGTGTGTGTGAGGGGAGAGAGAGTTTGTTAATGTGTGTGTGAGGGTAGAAAGAGTGTGTTAATGTGTGGGTGAGCGGAGAGGGAGTTTGTTAATGTGTATGTGTGAGTGGAGAGAGACTGTGTTAATGTGTGTGTGAGGGGAGTGAGTGTGTTAATGTGTGTGTGAGGGGTGAAGAGGGTGTTAATGTGTGGTGAGGGGAGAGAGAGTGTGTTAATGTGTGTGTGAGGGAAGAGGGAGTGTGTTAATGTGTGTGTGAGGGGAGAGGGACCGTGTTAATGTGTGTGTGAGGGGAGAGGGAGTGTGTTAATGTGTGTGTGAGGGGAGGGAGAGAGTGTTAATGTGTTTGAGGGGAGAGGGAGTGTGTTAATGTGTGTGTGAGGGGACAGAGAGAGAGTGTTATTGTGTGTGTGAGGGGAGAGAGAGTGTGATAATGTGTGTGTGTGTGAGGAGAGAGAGAGTGTGTTAATGTGTGTGCGAGGGGAGAGAGAGTGTGTTAATGTGTGTACGTGTGAGGAGAGAGAGAGTGTGTTAATGTGTGTGTGAGGGGAGAGAGTGTGATAATGTGTGTTTGAGGGGAGAGAGAGTGGGTTAATGTGTGTGTGTGAAAGAAGAGAGAGTGTGTTAATGTGTGTGTGAGGGGAGAGAGAGTGTGTTAATGTGTGTGTGAGGGAAGAGGGAGTGTGTTAATGTGTGTGTGAGGGGAGAGGGACTGTGTTAATGTGTGTGTGAGGGGAGATAGAGTGTGTTAATGTGTGTGTGTGTGAGGAGAGAGAGAGTGTATTAATGTGTGTGCGAGGGGAGGGAGAGTGTGTTAATGTGTGTGTGAGGGGAGGGAGAGTGTGTTAATGTGTGTGTGAGGGGAGAGAGAGTGTTTAATGTGTGTGTGAGGGGAGAGAGAGGGTTTTAATGTGTGTATGAGGGGAGAGAGAGTGTGTTAATGTGAGTGTGAGGGGAGAGAGAGTGTGTTAATGGGTATGTGTGTGAGGGGAGAGAGAGTGTGTTAATGTGATTGTGAGGGGAGAGAGAGTGTGTTAATGTCTGTGTGAGGGGAGAGAGGGTGTGTTAATGTGAATGTGTGTGAGGGTAGAGAGAGTATTTTAATGTGTGTGTGTGAGGGGAGAGAGAGTGTGTTAATGTGTGTGTGTGAGGGGAGAGAGAGTGTGTTAATGTGTGTGTGAGGGGTGAGAGAGTGTGTTAATGTGTGTGTGAGGGAGAGAGAGTGTGTTAATGTGTGTGTGCTGGGAGAGAGAGTGTGTCAATGTGTGTGTGAGGGGAGAGAGAGTGTGTTATTGTGTGTTTGTGTGAGGGGAGAGAGAGTGTGTTAATGTGTCTGTGAAGGGAAAGAGAGATTGATAATATGTGTGTGATGGGAGAGAGAGTGTGTTAGAGATTGTTAGGGGAGAGGGAGTGTTTTAAGGTGTGTAAGGGGAGGGAGAGTGTGTTAATATGTCAGGGGAGAGGGAGTGTGTTACGGTGTGTGTGAAGGGAGAGAGAGGGTGTTAATGTGTGTGTGCGAGGGGAGAGAGTGTGTGTTAATGTGTGTGCGAAGGGAGAGAGAGTGTTTTAATGTGTGTGTGAGGGGACAGAGAGAGAGTGTTATTGTGTGTGTGAGGGGAGAGAGAGTGTGATAATGTGTGTGTGTGTGAGGAGAGAGAGAGTGTGTTAATGTGTGTGCGAGGGGAGAGAGAGTGTGTTAATGTGTGTACGTGTGAGGAGAGAGAGAGTGTGTTAATGTGTGTGTGAGGGGAGAGAGTGTGATAATGTGTGTTTGAGGGGAGAGAGAGTGGGTTAATGTGTGTGTGTGAAAGAAGAGAGAGTGTGTTAATGTGTGTGTGAGGGGAGAGAGAGTGTGTTAATGTGTGTGTGAGGGAAGAGGGAGTGTGTTAATGTGTGTGTGAGGGGAGAGGGACTGTGTTAATGTGTGTGTGAGGGGAGATAGAGTGTGTTAATGTGTGTGTGTGAGGAGGGAGAGTGTGTTAATGTGTGTGTGAGGGGAGGGAGAGTGTGTTAATGTGTGTGTGAGGGGAGAGAGAGTGTTTAATGTGTGTGTGAGGGGAGAGAGAGGGTTTTAATGTGTGTGTGAGGGGAGAGAGAGTGTGTTAATGTGAGTGTGAGGGAGAGAGAGTGTGTTAATGGGTATGTGTGTGAGGGGAGAGAGAGTGTGTTAATGTGATTGTGAGGGGAGAGAGAGTGTGTTAATGTCTGTGTGAGGGGAGAGAGGGTGTGTTAATGTGAATGTGTGTGAGGGTAGAGAGAGTATTTTAATGTCTGTGTGTGAGGGGAGAGAGAGTGTGTTAATGTGTGTGTGTGAGGGGAGAGAGAGTGTGTTAATGTGTGTGTGAGGGGAGAAAGAGTGTGTTAATGTGTGTGTGAGGGGAGAGAGAGTGTGTTAATGTTTGTGTGCTGGGAGAGAGAGTGTGTCAATGTGTGTGTGAGGGGAGAGAGAGTGTGTTATTGTGTGTTTGTGTGAGGGGAGAGAGAGTGTGTTAATGTGTCTGTGAAGGGAAAGAGAGATTGATAATATGTGTGTGATGGGAGAGAGAGTGTGTTAGAGTTTGTTAGGGGAGAGGGAGTGTTTTAAGGTGTGTAAGGGGAGGGAGAGTGCGTTAATGTGTCAGGGGAGAGGGAGTGTGTTACGGTGTGTGTGAAGGGAGAGAGAGGGTGTTAATGTGTGTGTGCGAGGGGAGAGAGTGTGTGTTAATGTGTGTGTGAAGGGAGAGAGAGTGTTTTAATGTGTGTGTGAGGGGAGAGAGAGTGGGTTAATGTGTGTGTGAGGGGAGTGTGAGTGTGTTAATCTGTGTGTGAGGGGAGAGAGAGTGGGTTAATGTGTATGTGAGGGGAGCGAGAGTTTGATAATGTGTATGTGATGGGATGGAGGGTGTGTTAAAGTGTATGTCCGAAGGGGGTGAGATTTTGTTAATGTGTGTGTGAGGGGAGAGAGAGTGTGTTAATGTGTGTGTGAGGGGAGAGAGAGTGTGTTAATGTGTGTGATGGGAGAGGGAGTGTGTTAATGTGTGTGTGAGGGGAGAGAGAGAGTGTTAATGTGTGTGTGAGGGGTGAGAGATTGTGTTAATGTGTGTGTGAGGGAGAGAGAGTGTGTTAATGTGTGTGTGAGGGGAGAGAGAGTGTGTTAATGTGTGTGAGGGGAGAGGGAGTGTGTTAATGTGTGTGTGAGGGGAGAGAGAGATTGTTAATGTGTTTGTGAGGGGTGAGAGATTGTGTTAATGTGTGTTGAGGGGTGGGAGAGTGTGTTAATGTGTGTGTGTGTGAGGGGAGAGAGAGTGTGTTAATGTGTGTGTGTGTGATAGGAGAGAGAGTGTGTTAATGTGTGTGTGAGGGGAGAGAGAGTGTGTTAATGTGCGTGTGTGTGAGGGGAGAGAGAGTGTGTTAATGTGTGTGTGAAGGGAGAGAGAGTGTGTTAATGTGTGTGTGAGGGGAGAAAGAGTGTGTTAATGTGTGTGTGTGAGGGGAGAGAGAGTGTGTTAATGTGTGTGTGAAGGGAGAGAGATTGTGTTAATGTGTGTGTGAGGGGAGAGAGAGTGTGTTAATATGTGTGTGAGGGGAGACAGAGTGTGTTAATGTGTGTGTGTGTGAGGGGAGAGAGAGTGTGTTAATGTGTTTGAGAGGGTAGAAAGAATGTTTTAATGTGTGTGTGAGGGGAGAGAGAGTGTATTAATGTGTGTGTGAGGGGAGAGAGAGTGTGTTAATGTGTGTGTGTGTGAGGGGAGAGAGAGTGTGTTAATGTCTGTGTGTGTGAGGGGAGAGAGAGTGTGTTAATGTGTGTGTGAGGGGAGAGAGAGTGTGTTAATGTGTATGTGTGAAGGGAGAGAGAGTGTGTTAATGTTTGTGTGAGGGGAGAGAGAGTGTGTTAATGTGTGTGTGAGGGGAGAGGGACTGTGTTAATGTGTGTATGAGGGGAGATAGAGTGTCTTAATGTGTGAGTTTGTGAGGAGAGAGAGAGTATATTAATGTGTGTGCGAGGGGAGGGAGAGTGTGTTAATGTGTATGTGAGGGGAGGGAGAGTGTGTTAATGTGTGTGTGTGAGGGTGGGAGAGTGTGTTAATGTGTGTGTGTGTGAGGGGAGAGAGAGAGTGTTAATGTGTGTGTATGTGAGGGGAGAGAGAGTGTGTTAATGTGTGTGTGAGGGGAGAGAGAGTGTGTTAATGTGTGTGTGCGAGGGGAGAGAGATTGTGTTAATGTGTGTGTGAAGGGAGAGAGAGTGTTTTAATGTGTGTGTGAGGGGAGAGAGAGTGGGTTAATGTGTGTGTGAGGGGAGAGAGAGTGTGTTAATCTGTGTGTGAGGGGAGAGAGAGTGGGTTAATGTGTATGTGAGGGGAGAGAGAGTTTGATAATGTGTATGTGATGGGAGGGAGGGTGTGTTAATGTGTATGTCCGAAGGGTGTGAGATTTTGTTAATGTGTGTGTGAGGGGAGAGAGAGTGTGTTAATGTGTGTGTGAGGGGAGAGAGAGTGTGTTAATGTGTGTGATGGGAGAGGGAGTGTGTTAATGTGTGTGTGAGGGGAGAGAGAGAGTGTTAATGTGTGTGTGAGGGGTGAGAGATTGTGTTAATGTGTGTGTGAGGGGAGAGAGAGTGTGTTAATGTGTGTGTGAGGGGAGTGAGTGTGTTAATGTGTGTGTGAGGGGAGAAGAGGGTGTTAATGTGTGTGTGAGGGGAGAGAGAGTGTGTTAATGTGTGTGTGAGGGGATAGGGACCGTGTTAATGTGTGTGTGAGGGGAGATAGAGTGTGTTAATGTGTGTTTGTGTGAGGAGAGAGAGAGTGTATTAATGTGTGTGCGAGGGGAGGGAGAGTGTGTTAATGTGTGTGTGAGGGGAGGGAGAGAGTGTAAATGTGTTTGAGGGGAGAGGGAGTGTGTTAATGTGTGTGTGAGGGGACAGAGAGAGAGTGTTATTGTGTGTGTGAGGGGAGAGAGAGTGTGATAATGTGTGTGTGTGTGAGGAGAGAGAGAGTGTGTTAATGTGTGTGCGAGGGGAGAGAGAGTGTGTTAATGTGTGTACGTGTGAGGAGAGAGAGAGTGTGTTAATGTGTGTGTGAGGGGAGAGAGTGTGATAATGTGTGTTTGAGGGGAGAGAGAGTGGGTTAATGTGTGCGATGGGGAGAGAGGGTGTGTTAAAGTGTGTGTGAGGGGAGAGAGAGTGTATTAATGTGTGTGTGAGTGGAGAGAGAGTGTGTTAATGTGTGTGTGTGTGAGGGCAGAGAGAGTGTGTGAATGTGTGTGTGAGTGGAGGGAGAGTGTGTTAATGTGTGTGTGTGTGAGGGGAGGGAGAGAGTGTTAATGTGTGTGTATGTGAGGGGAGAGAGAGTGTGTTAATGTGTGTGTGTGAGGGGAGGGAGATTGTGTTAATGTGTGTGTGTGTGAGGGGAGGGAGAGAGTGTTAATGTGTGTGTATGTGAGGGGAGAGAGAGTGTGTTAATGTGTGTGTGAGGGGAGAGAGAGTGTGTTAATGTGTGTGTGTGAAGGAAGAGAGAGTGTGTTAATGTGTGTGTGAGGGGAGAGAGAGAGTGTTAATGTGTATGTGAGGGGAGAGAGAGTGTGTTAATGTGTGCCTGTGAGGGGAGGGAGAGTGTGTTAATGTGTGTGTGTGTGAGGGGAGAGAGAGTGTGTTAATGTGTGTGTGTGAGGGGAGAGAATGTGTTACTGTGTGTGTGACGGGAGAGAGATTGTGTTAATGTGTGTGTGTGTGAGGGGAGAGAGAGTGTGTTAATGTGGGTGTGAGGGGAATGAGAGAGTGTTAATGTGTGTGTGTGTGAGGGGAGAGAGAGGGTTTTAATGTGTGTGTGAGGGGAGAGAGAGTGTGTTAATGTGTGTGTGAGGGGAGAGAGAGTGTGTTAATGTGTGTGTGTGAGGGGAGAGAGAGTGTGTTAATGTGTGTGTGTGAAAGAAGAGAGAGTGTGTTAATGTGTGTGTGAGGGGAGAGAGAGTGTTTAATGTGTGTGTGAGGGAAGAGGGAGTGTGTAAATGTGTGTGTGATGGGAGAGGGACTGTGTTAATGTGTGTGTGAGGGGAGATAGAGTGTGTTAATGTGTGTGTGTGTGAGGAGAGAGAGAGTGTATTAATGTGTGTGCGAGGGGAGGCAGAGTGTGTTAATGTGTGTGTGAGGGAGAGAGAGTGTTTAATGTGTGTGTGAGGGCAGAGAGAGGGTTTTAATGTGTGTGTGAGGGAGAGAGAGTGTGTTAATGTGAGTGTGAGGGGAGAGAGAGTGTGTTAATGGGTATTTGTGTGAGGGGAGAGAGAGTGTGTTAATGTGATTGTGAGGGGAGAGAGAGTGTGTTAATGTCTGTGTGAGGGGAGAGAGGGTGTGTTAATGTGAATGTGTGTGAGGGTAGAGAGAGTATTTTAATGTGTGTGTGTGAGGGGAGAGAGAGTGTGTTAATGTGTGTGTGTGAGGGGAGAGAGAGTGTGTTAATGTGTGTGTGAGGGGTGAGAGAGTGTGTTAATGTGTGTGTGAGGGGAGAGAGAGTGTGTTAATGTGTGTGTGAGGGAGAGAGAGTGTGTCAATGTGTGTGTGAGGGGAGAGAGAGTGTGTTATTGTGTGCTTGTGTGAGGGGAGAGAGAGTGTGTTAATGTGTCTGTGAAGGGAAAGAGAGATTGATAATATGTGTGTGATGGGAGAGAGGGGAGTGTGTTAGAGTTTGTTAGGGGAGAGGGAGTGTTTTAAGGTGTGTAAGGGGAGGGAGAGTGCGTTAATGTGTCAGGGGAGAGGGACTGTGTTACGGTGTGTGTGAAGGGAGAGAGAGGGTGTTAATGTGTGTGTGCGAGGGGAGAGAGTGTGTGTTAATGTGTGTGTGAAGGGAGAGAGAGTGTTTTACTGTGTGTGTGAGGGGAGAGAGAGTGGGTTAATGTGTGTGTGAGGGGAGAGTGAGTGTGTTAATCTGTGTGTGAGGGGAGAGAGAGTAGGTTAATGTGTATGTGAGGGGAGAGAGAGTTTGATAATGTGTATGTGATGGGAGGGCGGGTGTGTTAATGTGTATGTCCGAAGGGGGTGAGATTTTGTTAATGTGTGTGTGAGGGGAGAGAGAGTGTGTTAATGTGTGTGTGAGGGCAGAGAGAGTGTGTTAATGTGTGTGATGGGAGAGGGAGTGTGTTAATGTGTGTGTGAGGGGAGAGAGAGAGTGTTAATGTGTGTGTGAGGGGTGAGAGATTGTGTTAATGTGTGTGTGAGGGGAGAGAGAGTGTGTTAATGTGTGTGTGAGGGGAGAGAGAGTGTGTTAATGTGTGTGAGGGGAGAGGGAGTGTGTTAATGTGTGTGTGAGGGGAGAGAGAGATTGTTAATGTGTGTGAGGGGTGAGAGATTGTGTTAATGTGTGTTGAGAGGTGGGAGAGTGTGTTAATGTGTGTGTGTGTGAGGGGAGAGAGCGTGTGTTAATGTGTGTGTGTGTGATAGGAGAGAGAGAGTGTTAATGTGTGTGTGAGGGGAGAGAGAGTGTGTTAATGTGTGTGTGTGTGAGGGGAGAGAGAGTGTGTTAATGTGTGTGTGAAGGGAGAGAGAGTGTGTTAATGTGTGTGTGAGGGGAGAAAGAGTGTGTTAATGTGTGTGTGTGAGGGGAGAGAGAGTGTGTTAATGTGTGTGTGAAGGGAGAGAGATTGTGTTAATGTGCGTGTGAGGGGAGAGAGAGTGTGTTAATGTGTGTGTGAGGGGAGACAGAGTGTGTTAATGTGTGTGTGTGTGAGGGGAGAGAGAGTGTGTTAATGTGTGTGTGAGGGTAGAAAGAGTGTTTTAATGTGTGTGTGTGAAGGGAGAGAGAGTGTGTTAATGTTTGTGTGAGGGGAGAGAGAGTGTGTTAATGTGTGTGTGAGGGGAGAGGGACTGTGTTAATGTGTGTGTGAGGGGAGATAGAGTGTGTTAATGCGTGTGTTTGTGAGGAGAGAGAGAGTGTATTAATGTGTGTGCGAGGGAAGGGAGAGTGTGTTAATGTGTATGTGAGGGGAGGGAGAGTGTGTTAATGTGTGTGTGTGAGGGGAGGGAGAGTGTGTTAATGTGTGTGTGTGTGAGGGGAGAGAGAGAGTGTTAATGTGTGTGTATGTGAGGGGAGAGAGAGTGTGTTAATGTGTGTGTGAGGGGAGAGAGAGTGTGTTAATGTGTGTGTGTGAAGGGAGAGAGAGTGTGTTAATGTGTGTGTGAGGGGAGAGAGAGAGTGTTAATGTGTGTGTGAGGGGAGAGAGAGTGTGTTAATGTGTGCCTGTGAGGGGAGGGAGAGTTTGTTAATGTGTTTGTGTGTGAGGGGAGAGAGAATGTGTAAATGTGTGTGTGTGTGAGGGGAGAGAGTGTGTTAATGTGTGTGTGAGGGGAGAGAGAGTGTATTAATGTGTGTGTGAGTGGAGAGAGAGTGTGTTAATGTGTGTGTGTGTGAGGGCAGAGAGAGTGTGTGAATGTGTGTGTGAGTGGAGGGAGAGTGTGTTAATGTGTGTGTGTGTGAGGGGAGAGAGAGTGTGTTAATGTGCCTGTGTGAGGGGAGGGAGAGTTTGTTAATGTGTGTGTTTGTGAGGGGAGAGAGAGTGTGTTAATGTGTGTGTGTGAGGGGAGGGAGAGTGTGTAAATGTGTGTGTGTGTGAGGGGAGGGAGAGAGTGTTAATGTGTGTGTATGTGAGGGGAGAGAGAGTGTGTTAATGTGTGTGTGAGGGGAGAGAGAGTGTGTTAATGTGTGTGTGTGAAGGAAGAGAGAGTGTGTTAATGTGTGTGTGAGGGGAGAGAGAGAGTGTTAATGTGTATGTGAGGGGAGAGAGAGTGTGTTAATGTGTGCCTGTGAGGGGAGGGAGAGTGTGTTAATGTGTGTGTGTGTGAGGGGAGAGAGAGTGTGTTAATGTGTGTGTGTGTGAGGGGAGAGAATGTGTTACTGTGTGTGTGACGGGAGAGAGATTGTGTTAATGTGTGTGTGTGTGAGGGGAGAGAGAGTGTGTTAATGTGGGTGAGAGGGGAATGAGAGACTGTTAATGTGTGTGTGTGTGAGGGGAGAGAGAGGGTTTTAATGTGTGTGTGAGGGGAGAGAGAGTGTGTTAATGTGTGTGTGAGGGGAGAGAGAGTGTGTTAATGTGTGTGTGTGAAAGAAGAGAGAGTGTGTTAATGTGTGTGTGAGGGGAGAGAGAGTGTGTTAATGTGTGTGTGAGGGAAGAGGGAGTGTGTAAATGTGTGTGTGAGGGGAGAGGGACTGTGTTAATGTGTGTGTGAGGGGAGATAGAGTGTGTTAATGTGTGTGTGTGTGAGGAGAGAGAGAGTGTATTAATGTGTGTGCGAGGGGAGGGAGAGTGTGTTAATGTGTGTGTGAGGGAAGGGAGAGTGTGTTAATGTGTGTGTGAGGGGAGAGAGAGTGTTTAATGTGTGTGTGAGGGCAGAGAGAGGGTTTTAATGTGTGTGTGAGGGGAGAGAGAGTGTGTTAATGTGAGTGTGAGGGGAGAGAGAGTGTGTTAATGGGTATTTGTGTGAGGGGAGAGAGAGTGTGTTAATGTGATTGTGAGGGGAGAGAGAGTGTGTTAATGTCTGTGTGAGGGGAGAGAGGGTGTGTTAATGTGAATGTGTGTGAGGGTAGAGAGAGTATTTTAATGTGTGTGTGTGAGGGGAGAGAGAGTGTGTTAATGTGTGTGTGTGAGGGGAGAGAGAGTGTGTTAATGTGTGTGTGAGGGGTGAGAGAGTGTGTTAATGTGTGTGTGAGGGGAGAGAGAGTGTGTTAATGTGTGTGTGAGGGGAGAGAGAGTGTGTCAATGTGTGTGTGAGGGGAGAGAGAGTGTGTTATTGTGTGTTTGTGTGAGGGGAGAGAGAGTGTGTTAATGTGTCTGTGAAGGGAAAGAGAGATTGATAATATGTGTGTGATGGGAGAGAGAGTGTGTTAGAGTTTGTTAGGGGAGAGGGAGTGTTTTAAGGTGTGTAAGGGGAGGGAGAGTGCGTTAATGTGTCAGGGGAGAGGGAGTGTGTTACGGTGTGTGTGAAGGGAGAGAGAGGGTGTTAATGCGTGTGTGCGAGGGGAGAGTGTGTGTTAATGTGTGTGTGAAGGGAGAGAGAGTGTTTTAATGTGTGTGTGAGGGGAGAGAGAGTGGGTTAATGTGTGTGTGAGGGGAGAGTGAGTGTGTTAATCTGTGTGTGAGGGGAGAGAGAGTAGGTTAATGTGTATGTGAGGGGAGAGAGAGTTTGATAATGTGTATGTGATGGGAGGGAGGGTGTGTTAATGTGTATGTCCGAAGGGGGTGAGATTTTGTTAATGTGTGTGTGAGGGGAGAGAGAGTGTGTTAATGTGTGTGTGAGGGCAGAGAGAGTGTGTTAATGTGTGTGATGGGAGAGGGAGTGTGTTAATGTGTGTGTGAGGGGAGAGAGAGAGTGTTAATGTGTGTGTGAGGGGTGAGAGATTGTGTTAATGTGTGTGTGAGGGGAGAGAGAGTGTGTTAATGTGTGTGTGAGGGGAGAGAGAGTGTGTTAATGTGTGTGAGGGGAGAGGGAGTGTGTTAATGTGTGTGTGAGGGGAGAGAGAGATTGTTAATGTGTGTGTGAGGGGTGAGAGATTGTGTTAATGTGTGTTGAGAGGTGGGAGAGTGTGTTAATGTGTGTGTGTGTGAGGGGAGAGAGAGTGTGTTAATGTGTGTGTGTGTGATAGGAGAGAGAGAGTGTTAATGTGTGTGTGAGGGGAGAGAGAGTGTGTTAATGTATGTGTGTGAGGGGAGAGAGAGTGTGTTAATGTGTGTGTGAAGGGAGAGAGAGTGTGTTAATGGTGTGTGTGAGGGGAGAAAGAGTGTGTTAATTTGTGTGTGTGAGGGGAGAGAGAGTGTGTTAATGTGTGTGTGAAGGGAGAGAGATTGTGGTTAAGGTGCGTGGGAGGGGTGTGTGTGGGGGGGTTGGGGGGGGTGGGGAGACAGAGTGTGTTAATGTGTGTGTGTGTGAGGGGAGAGAGAGTGTGTTAATGTGTGTGTGAGGGTAGAAAGAGTGTTTTAATGTGTGTGTGTGAAGGGAGAGAGAGTGTGTTAATGTTTGTGTGAGGGGAGAGAGAGTGTGTTAATGTGTGTGTGAGGGGAGAGGGACTGTGTTAATGTGTGTGTGAGGGGAGATAGAGTGTGTTAATGTGTGTGTTTGTGAGGAGAGAGAGAGTGTATTAATGTGTGTGCGAGGGAAGGGAGAGTGTGTTAATGTGTATGTGAGGGGAGGGAGAGTGTGTTAATGTGTGTGTGTGAGGGGAGGTAGTGTGTGTTAATGTGTGTGTGTGTGAGGGGAGAGAGAGAGTGTTAATGTGTGTGTATGTGAGGGGAGAGAGAGTGTGTTAATGTGTGTGTGAGGGGAGAGAGAGTGTGTTAATGTGTGTGTGTGAAGGGAGAGAGAGTGTGTTAATGTGTGTGTGAGGGGAGAGAGAGAGTGTTAATGTGTGTGTGAGGGGAGAGAGAGTGTGTTAATGTGTGCCTGTGAGGGGAGGGAGAGTGTGTTAATGTGTTTGTGTGTGAGGGGAGAGAGAGTGTGTAAATGTATGTGTGTGTGAGGGGAGAGTGTGTTAATGTGTGTGTGACGGGAGAGAGATTGTGTTAATGTGTGTGTGTGTGAGTGGAGAGAGAGTGTGTTAATGTGTGTGTGTGAAAGAAGAGAGAGTGTGTTAATGTGTGTGTGAGGGGAGAGAGAGTGTGTTAATGTGTGTGTGAGGGAAGAGGGAGTGTGTTAATGTGTGTGTGAAGGGAGAGAGAGTGTGTTAATGTGTGTGTGAGGGGAGAGAGAGTGTGTTAATGTGTGTGTGAGGGGAGAGTGTGTTAATGTGTGTGATGGGAGAGGGAGTGTGTTAATGTGTGTGTGAGGGGAGAGAGAGAGTGTTAATGTGTGTGTGAGGGGTGAGAGATTGTGTTAATGTGTGTGTGAGGGCAGAGAGAGTGTGTTAATCTGTGTGTGAGGGGAGAGAGAGTGTGTTAATGTGTGTGTGAGGGGAAAAAGAGTGTGTTAATGTGTGTGTGTGAGGGGAGAGAGAGTTTGTTAATGTGTGTGTGAGGGTAGAAAGAGTGTGTTAATGTGTGGGTGAGGGGAGAGGGAGTTTGTTAATGTGTATGTGTGAGTGGAGAGAGACTGTGTTAATGTGTGTGTGAGGGGAGTGAGTGTGTTAATGTGTGTGTGAGGGGAGAAGAGGGTGTTAATGTGTGTGTGAGGGGAGAGAGAGTGTGTTAATGTGTGTGTGAGGGAAGAGGGAGTGTGTTAATGTGTGTGTGAGGGAGAGGGACCGTGTTAATGTGTGTGTGAGGGGAGATAGAGTGTGTTAATGTGTGTTTGTGTGAGGAGAGAGAGAGTGTATTAATGTGTGTGCGAGGGGAGGGAGAGTGTGTTAATGTGTGTGTGAGGGGAGGGAGAGAGTGTTAATGTGTTTGAGGGGAGAGGGAGTGTGTTAATGTGTGTGTGAGGGGACAGAGAGAGAGTGTTATTGTGTGTGTGAGGGGAGAGAGAGTGTGATAATGTGTGTGTGTGTGAGGAGAGAGAGAGTGTGTTAATGTGTGTGCGAGGGGAGAGAGAGTGTGTTAATGTGTGTACGTGTGAGGAGAGAGAGAGTGTGTTAATGTGTGTGTGAGGGGAGAGAGTGTGATAATGTGTGTATGAGGGGAGAGAGAGTGGGTTAATGTGTGTGTGTGAAAGAAGACAGAGTGTGTTAATGTGTGTGTGAGGGGAGAGTGAGTGTGTTAATGTGTGTGTGAGGGAAGAGGGAGTGTGTTAATGTGTGTGTGAGGGGAGAGGGACTGTGTTAATGTGTGTGTGAGGGGAGATAGAGTGTGTTAATGTGTGTGTGTGTGAGGAGAGAGGTGTATTAATGTGTGTGCGAGGGGAGGGAGAGTGTGTTAATGTGTGTGTGAGGGGAGGGAGAGTGTGTTAATGTGTGTGTGAGGGGAGAGAGAGTGTTTAATGTGTGTGGGGTGAGAGACGGTTTTAATGTGTGTGTGAGGGGAGAGAGAGTGTGTTAATGTGAGTGTGAGGGGAGAGAGTGTGTTAATGGGTATGTGTGTAGGGGAGAGAGTGTGTTAATGTGATTGTGAGGGGAGAGAGAGTGTGTTAATGTCTGTGTGAGGGGAGAGAGGGTGTGTTAATGTGAATGTGTGTGAGGGTATAGAGAGTATTTTAATGTGTGTGTGTGAGGGGAGTGAGAGTG
>NW_027600459.1:0-14336 GCF_964194155.1 Cetorhinus maximus | reverse complement strand
CTCTCTCGCAGTCACTCTCTCTCTCGCAGTCACTCTCTCTCTCGCAGTCACTCTCCCTCTCGCAGTCACTCTCTCTCTCGCAGTCACTCTCTCTCTCGCAGTCTCTCTCTCTCTCTCGCAGTCACTCTCTCTCTCTCGCAGTCACCCTCTCTCTCGCAGTCACTCTCTCTCGCAGTCACTCTCTCTCTCGCAGTCTCTCTCTCTCGCAGTCACTCTCTCCCTCCCGCAGTCACTCTCTCTCTCGCAATCATTGTCTCTCTCTCGCAGTCACACTCTCTGTCTCGCAGGCACTCTCTCTCTCGCAGTCACTCTCTCTCTCGCAGTCACTCTCTCTCTCGCAGTCATTCTCTCTCTCGCAGTCACTCTCTCTCTCGCAGTCTCTCTCTCTCTCTCGCAGTCACTCTCTCTCTCTCGCAGTCACCCTCTCTCGCGCAGTCACTCTCTCTCTCGCAGTCACTCTCTCTCTCGCAGTCTCTCTCTCTCGCAGTCACTCTCTCTCTCGCAGTCACTCTCTCTCTCGCAGTCACTCTCTCTCTCGCAGTCACTCTCTCTCGCAGTCACTCTCTCTCTCACAGTCACTTTCTCTCTCTCGCAGTCTCTCTCTCTCTCTCAGAATCACTCTCTCTCTCGCAGTTACTCTCTCTCGCATTCACTCTCTCTCTCACATTCACTCTCTCTCTCACATTCACTCTCTCTCTCGCAGTCACTCTCTCTCTCTCAGTCACTCTCTCTCTCGCAGTCACTGTCTCTCTCTCGCAGTCACACTCTCTGTCTGGCAGTCACTCTCTCTCTCGCAGTCACTCTCTCTCTCGCAGTCACTCTCTCTCTCGCAGTCATTCTCTCTCTCGCAGTCACTCTCTCTCTCGCAGTCTCTCTCTCTCTCTCGCAGTCACTCTCTCTCTCTCGCAGTCACCCTCTCTCGCGCAGTCAATCTCTCTCTCGCAGTCA
Organism: Cetorhinus maximus; assembly: GCF_964194155.1. Taxonomy (NCBI): domain Eukaryota; kingdom Metazoa; phylum Chordata; class Chondrichthyes; order Lamniformes; family Cetorhinidae; genus Cetorhinus; species Cetorhinus maximus. The sequence goes on along the minus strand of NW_027600459.1, from coordinate 13,388 downwards.
CTCTCTCTCTCGCAGTCTCTCTCTCTCGCAGTCACTCTCTCTCTCTCGCAGTCACTCTCGCTCTCGCAGTCACTCTATCGCAGTCACTCTCTCTCTCTCGCAGTCACTCTCTCTCTCTCGCAGTCACTCTCTCTCTCGCAGTCACTCTCTCTCTCGCAGTCACTCTCTCTCTCGCAGTCACTCTCTCTCTCTCGCAGTCACTCTCTCTCTCTCGCAGTCACTCTCTCTCTCGCAGTCACTCTCTCTCTCCGAGTCACTCTCTCTCTCTCTCAGTCACTCTCTCTCTCTCGCAGTCACTCTCTCTCATTCACAATCACCCTCTTTCTCGCAGTCTCTCTCTCCTGCAGTCACTCTCTCTCTAGCAGTCACTCTCTCTCTCTCAGTCACTCTCTCTCTCAATCACTCTCTCTCTCTCGCAGCCTCTCTCTCTCTCGCAGTCTCTCTCTCTCTCGCAGTCACTCTCTCTCTCGCAGTCACTGTCTCTCTCGCAGTCACTCTCTCTCTCGAAGTCACTCTCTCTCTCGCAGTCACTCTCTCTCTCGCAGTCACTCTCTCTCTCTCGCAGTCATTCTCTCTCTTGCAGTCACTCTTTCTCTCTCGCAGTCACTCTCTCGCAGTCACTCTCTCTCTCGCAGTCACTCTCTCTCTCGCAGTCATTGTCTCTCTCGCAGTCACTCTCTCTCTCGCAGTCAGTCTCTCTCTCTCGCTGTCTCTCTCTCTCTCGCGGTCACTCTCTCTCTCTCGCAGTCACTCTTTCTCTCTCGCAGTCACTCTCTCTCTCGCAGTCACTCTCTCCCTCGCAGTCACTCTCTCTCTCGCAGTCACTCTCTCTCTCGCAGTCACTCTCTCTCTCTCTCTCGCAGTCACTCTCTCTCTCGCAGTCACTCTCTCTCTCTCGCAGTCACTCACTATCTCTCGCAGTCACTCTCTCTCTCTCAGTCACTCTCTCTCTCTCAGTCCCTCTCTCTCTCGCAGTCACTCTCTCTCTCGCAGTCACTCTCTCTCTCGCAGTCACTCTCTCTCTCTCGCAGTCACTCTCTCTCTCGCAGGCACTCTCTCTCTCAGTCACTCTCTCTCTCTCGCAGTCACTCTCTCTCTCGCAGTCTCTCTCTCTCTCTCGCAGTCTCTCTCTCTCTCAGTCACTCTCTCTCTCTCGCAGTCACTCTCTCTCTCGCAGTCACTCTCTCTCTCGCAGTCTCTCTCTCTCGCAGTCCCTCTCTCTCGCAGTCACTCTCTCTCTCTCGCAGTCACTCTCTCTCTCGCAGTCACTCTCTCTCTCGCAGTCTCTCTCTCTCGCAGTCACTCTCTCTCTCTCGCAGTCACTCTCTCTCTCGCAGTCACTCTCTCTCTCTCAGTCACTCTCTCTCTCTCGCAGTCACTCTCTCTCTCGCAGTCACTCTCTCTCTCGCAGTCACTCTCTCTCTCGCAGTCCCTCTCTCTCGCAGTCACTCTCTCTCTCTCGCAGTCACTCTCTCTCTCGCAGTCACTCTCTCTCTCTCAGTCACTCTCTCTCTCTCGCAGTCACTCTCTCTCTCGCAGTCACTCTCTCTCTCGCAGTCACTCTCTCTCGCAGTCACTCTCTCTCTCGCAGTCACTCTCTCTCTCGCAGTCACTCTCTCTCGCAGTCACTCTCTCTCTCGCAGTCACTCTCTCTCTCGCAGTCACTCTCTCTCTCGCAGTCACTCTCTCTCGCAGTCACTCTCTCTCACGCAGTCTCTCTCTCGCAGTCACTCTCTCTCTCGCAGTCTCTCTCTCTCTCTCAGTCACTCTCTCTCTCTCGCAGTCACTCTCTCTCTCGCAGTCACTCTCTCTCTCGCAGTCACTCTCTCTCTCGCAGTCACTCTCTCTCTCTCTCGCAGTCACTCTCTCTCTCACGCAGTCTCTCTCACGCAGTCACTCTCTCTCTCGCAGTCAGTCTCTCTCTCGCAGTCACTCTCTCTCTCTCGCAGTCAGTATCTCTCTCGCAGTCGCTGTCTCTCTCGCAATCACTCTCTCTCTCTCTCGCAGTCACTCTCTCTCTCGCAGTCACTCTCTCTCTCGGAGTCACTCTCTCTCTCGCAGTCACTCTCTCTCTCTCACAGTCACTCTCTCTCTCTCGCAGTCACTCTCTCTCTCGCAGTCTCTCTCTCTCTCGCAGTCACTCTCTCTCGCAGTCACTCTCTCGCAGTCACTCTCTCTCTCGCAGTCACTCTCTCTCTCTCTCGCAGTCACTCTCTCTCTCTCGCAGTCACTCTCTCGCAGTCTCTCTCTCTCTCTCAGTCACTCTCTCTCTCTCGCAGTCACTCTCTCTCTCGCAGTCTCTCTCTCTCTCTCAGTCACTCTCTCTCTCTCGCAGTCACACTCTCTCTCTCGCATTCACTCTTTCTCTCGCAGTCGCTCTCTCTCTCGCAGTCACTCACTCTCTCGCAGTCACTCTCTCTCTCTCGCAGTCAATCTCTCTCTCTCGCTGTCACTCTCTCTCTCTCCCAGTCACTCTCCCTCTCGCAATCACTTTCCCTCTCGCAGTCAGTCTCTCTCTCGCAGTCACTCTCTCTCTCGCAGTCAATCTCTCTCTCTCGCAGTCACTCTCTCTCTCGCAGTCTCTCTCTCTCTCTCAGTCTCTCTCTCTCTCTCGCAGTCACTCTCTCTCTCTCGCAGTCAGTCTCTCTCTCGCAGTCACTCTCTCTCTCTCGCAGTCAGTATCTCTCTCGCAGTCGCTGTCTCTCTCGCAATCACTCTCTCTCTCTCTCGCAGTCACTCTCTCTCTCGCAGTCACTCTCTCTCTCGGAGTCACTCTCTCTCTCGCAGTCACTCTCTCTCTCTCACAGTCACTCTCTCTCTCTCGCAGTCACTCTCTCTCTCGCAGTCTCTCTCTCTCTCGCAGTCACTCTCTCTCGCAGTCACTCTCTCGCAGTCACTCTCTCTCTCGCAGTCACTCTCTCTCTCGCAGTCACTCTCTCTCTCTCTCGCAGTCACTCTCTCTCTCTCGCAGTCACTCTCTCTCTCGCAGTCTCTCTCTCTCTCTCAGTCACTCTCTCTCTCTCGCAGTCACTCTCTCTCTCGCAGTCTCTCTCTCTCTCTCAGTCACTCTCTCTCTCTCGCAGTCACACTCTCTCTCTCGCATTCACTCTTTCTCTCGCAGTCGCTCTCTCTCTCGCAGTCACTCACTCTCTCGCAGTCACTCTCTCTCTCTCGCAGTCAATCTCTCTCTCTCGCTGTCACTCTCTCTCTCTCCCAGTCACTCTCCCTCTCGCAATCACTTTCCCTCTCGCAGTCAGTCTCTCTCTCGCAGTCACTCTCTCTCTCGCAGTCAATCTCTCTCTCTCGCAGTCACTCTCTCTCTCGCAGTCTCTCTCTCTCTCTCAGTCTCTCTCTCTCTCTCGCAGTCACTCTCTCTCTCTCGCAGTCACCCTCTCTCTCGCAGTCACTCTCTCTCGCAGTCACTCTCTCTCTCGCAGTCTCTCTCTCTCGCAGTCACTCTCTCCCTCCCGCAGTCACTCTCTCTCTCGCAATCATTGTCTCTCTCTCGCAGTCACACTCTCTGTCTCGCAGGCACTCTCTCTCTCGCAGTCACTCTCTCTCTCGCAGTCACTCTCTCTCTCGCAGTCATTCTCTCTCTCGCAGTCACTCTCTCTCTCGCAGTCTCTCTCTCTCTCTCGCAGTCACTCTCTCTCTCTCGCAGTCACCCTCTCTCGCGCAGTCACTCTCTCTCTCGCAGTCACTCTCTCTCTCGCAGTCTCTCTCTCTCGCAGTCACTCTCTCTCTCGCAGTCACTCTCTCTCTCGCAGTCACTCTCTCTCTCGCAGTCACTCTCTCTCGCAGTCACTCTCTCTCTCACAGTCACTCTCTCTCTCTCGCAGTCTCTCTCTCTCTCTCAGAATCACTCTCTCTCTCGCAGTTACTCTCTCTCGCATTCACTCTCTCTCTCACATTCACTCTCTCTCTCACATTCACTCTCTCTCTCGCAGTCACTCTCTCTCTCTCAGTCACTCTCTCTCTCGCAGTCACTGTCTCTCTCTCGCAGTCACACTCTCTGTCTGGCAGTCACTCTCTCTCTCGCAGTCACTCTCTCTCTCGCAGTCACTCTCTCTCTCGCAGTCATTCTCTCTCTCGCAGTCACTCTCTCTCTCGCAGTCTCTCTCTCTCTCTCGCAGTCACTCTCTCTCTCTCGCAGTCACCCTCTCTCGCGCAGTCAATCTCTCTCTCGCAGTCACTCTCTCTCTCGCAGTCTCTCTCTCTCGCAGTCACTCTCTCTCTCTCGCAGTCACTCTCGCTCTCGCAGTCACTCTATCGCAGTCACTCTCTCTCTCTCGCAGTCACTCTCTCTCTCTCGCAGTCACTCTCTCTCTCGCAGTCACTCTCTCTCTCGCAGTCACTCTCTCTCTCGCAGTCACTCTCTCTCTCTCGCAGTCACTCTCTCTCTCTCGCAGTCACTCTCTCTCTCGCAGTCACTCTCTCTCTCCGAGTCACTCTCTCTCTCTCTCAGTCACTCTCTCTCTCTCGCAGTCACTCTCTCTCATTCACAATCACCCTCTTTCTCGCAGTCTCTCTCTCCTGCAGTCACTCTCTCTCTAGCAGTCACTCTCTCTCTCTCAGTCACTCTCTCTCTCAATCACTCTCTCTCTCTCGCAGCCTCTCTCTCTCTCGCAGTCTCTCTCTCTCTCGCAGTCACTCTCTCTCTCGCAGTCACTGTCTCTCTCGCAGTCACTCTCTCTCTCGAAGTCACTCTCTCTCTCGCAGTCACTCTCTCTCTCGCAGTCACTCTCTCTCTCTCGCAGTCATTCTCTCTCTTGCAGTCACTCTTTCTCTCTCGCAGTCACTCTCTCGCAGTCACTCTCTCTCTCGCAGTCACTCTCTCTCTCGCAGTCATTGTCTCTCTCGCAGTCACTCTCTCTCTCGCAGTCAGTCTCTCTCTCTCGCTGTCTCTCTCTCTCTCGCGGTCACTCTCTCTCTCTCGCAGTCACTCTTTCTCTCTCGCAGTCACTCTCTCTCTCGCAGTCACTCTCTCCCTCGCAGTCACTCTCTCTCTCGCAGTCACTCTCTCTCTCGCAGTCACTCTCTCTCTCTCTCTCGCAGTCACTCTCTCTCTCGCAGTCACTCTCTCTCTCTCGCAGTCACTCACTATCTCTCGCAGTCACTCTCTCTCTCTCAGTCACTCTCTCTCTCTCAGTCCCTCTCTCTCTCGCAGTCACTCTCTCTCTCGCAGTCACTCTCTCTCTCGCAGTCACTCTCTCTCTCTCGCAGTCACTCTCTCTCTCGCAGGCACTCTCTCTCTCAGTCACTCTCTCTCTCTCGCAGTCACTCTCTCTCTCGCAGTCTCTCTCTCTCTCTCGCAGTCTCTCTCTCTCTCAGTCACTCTCTCTCTCTCGCAGTCACTCTCTCTCTCGCAGTCACTCTCTCTCTCGCAGTCTCTCTCTCTCGCAGTCCCTCTCTCTCGCAGTCACTCTCTCTCTCTCGCAGTCACTCTCTCTCTCTCGCAATCACTCTCTCTCTCTCAGTCACTCTCTCTCTCTCGCAGTCACTCTCTCTCTCGCAGTTTCTCTCGCAGTCACTCTTTCTCTCTCGCAGTCACTCTCACTCTCGCAGTCACTCTCTCTCTCGCAGTCACTGTCTCTCTCGCAGTCACTCTCTCTCTCGCAGTCACTCTCTCTCTCTCGCTGTCTCTCTCTCTCTCGCAGTCACTCTCTCTCTCTCGCAGTCATTCTCTCTCTTGCAGTCACTCTTTCTCTCTCGCAGTCACTCTCTCTCTCGCAGTCACTCTCTCCCTCGCAGTCACTCTCTCTCTCGCAGTCACTCTCTCTCTCTCTCGCAGTCACTCTCTCTCTCGCAGTCACTCTCTCTCTCTCGCAGTCACTCACTATCTCTCGCAGTCACTCTCTCTCTCTCAGTCACTCTCTCTCTCGCAGTCACTCTCTCTCTCGCAGTCACTCTCTCTCTCTCAGTCACTCTCTCTCTCGCAGTCACTCTCTCTCTCGCAGTCACTCTTTCTCTCTCGCAGTCACTCTCTCTCTCGCAGTCACTCTCTCTCTCACAGTCACTCTTTCTCTCGCAGTACCTCTCTCTCTCTCGCAGTCACTCTCTCTCTCGCAGTCACTCCCTCTCTCGCAGTACTTCTATCTCTCAGAGTCACTCTCTCTCGCAGTCAGTCTCTCTCTCTCGCAGTCACTCTCTCTCTCTCGCAGTCACTCCCTCTCTCTCGAAGTCACCCTCTCTCTCGCAGTCACTCTCTCTCTCGCAGTCACTCTCTCTCTCTCAGTCACTCTCTCTCTCTCAGTCACTCTCACTCTCTCTCAGTCTCTCTCTCTCTCGCAGTCACTCTCTCTCTCTCGCAGTCACTCCCTCTCTCTCGAAGTCACTCTCTCTCTCTCGCAGTCACCCTCTCTCTCGCAGTCACTCTCTCTCTCTCTCGCAGTCACTCTCTCTCTCTCTCGCGATCACTCTCTCTCTCTCGCAGTCACTCTCTGTCGCAGTCACTCTCTCTCTCGCAGTCACTCTCTCTCGCAGTCACACTCTTCTCTCGCGGTCACACTCTCTCTCGCAGTCACTCTCTCTCTCGCAGTCACTCTCTCTCTCGCAGTCACTCTCTCTCTCACAGTCAATCTCTCTCTCGCAGTCACTCTCTCTATCTCTCGCAGTCACTCTCTCTCTCTCTCTCTCGCAGTCACTCCCTCTCTCTCGAAGTCACTCTCTCTCTCTCGCAGTCACCCTCTCTCTCGCAGTCACTCTCTCTCTCGCAGTCACTTACTCTCTCTCGCAGTCACTCTCTCTCGCAGTCTCTCTCTCTCGCAATCAGTCTCGCTCTCTCGCAGTCACTCTATCTCGCAGTCTCTCTCTCTCGCAGTCACTCTCTCTCGCAGTCTCTCTCGCATTCTCTCTCTCTCGCAGTCACTCTCTCTTTCCGTCGCAGTCACTCTCTCTGTCTCGCAGTCACTCTCTCTCCCTCACAGTCTCTCTCTCTCTCGCAGTCACTCTCTCTCTCTCGCAGTAACTCTCTCTCTCGCAGTCACCCTCTCTCTCTCTCAGTCACTCTCTCTCTCGCAGTCACCCTCTCTCTCTCTCAGTCACTCTCTCTCTCGCAGTCACTCTCTCTCTCGCAGTCACTCTCTCTCTCGCAGTCACTCTCTCTCTCGCAGTCACTCTTTCTCTCTCGCAGTCACTCTCTCTCTCGCAGTCACTCTCTCTCTCACAGTCACTCTTTCTCTCGCAGTACCTCTCTCTCTCTCGCAGTCACTCTCTCTCTCGCAGTCACTCCCTCTCTCGCAGTACTTCTATCTCTCAGAGTCACTCTCTCTCGCAGTCAGTCTCTCTCTCTCGCAGTCACTCTCTCTCTCTCGCAGTCACTCCCTCTCTCTCGAAGTCACCCTCTCTCTCGCAGTCACTCTCTCTCTCGCAGTCACTCTCTCTCTCTCAGTCACTCACTCTCTCTCAGTCTCTCTCACTCTCTCTCAGTCTCTCTCTCTCTCGCAGTCACTCTCTCTCTCTCGCAGTCACTCCCTCTCTCTCGAAGTCACTCTCTCTCTCTCGCAGTCACCCTCTCTCTCGCAGTCACTCTCTCTCTCTCTCGCAGTCACTCTCTCTCTCTCTCGCGATCACTCTCTCTCTCTCGCAGTCACTCTCTGTCGCAGTCACTCTCTCTCTCGCAGTCACTCTCTCTCGCAGTCACACTCTTCTCTCGCGGTCACACTCTCTCTCGCAGTCACTCTCTCTCTCGCAGTCACTCTCTCTCTCGCAGTCACTCTCTCTCTCACAGTCAATCTCTCTCTCGCAGTCACTCTCTCTATCTCTCGCAGTCACTCTCTCTCTCTCTCGCAGTCACTCCCTCTCTCTCGAAGTCACTCTCTCTCTCTCGCAGTCACCCTCTCTCTCGCAGTCACTCTCTCTCTCGCAGTCACTTACTCTCTCTCGCAGTCACTCTCTCTCGCAGTCTCTCTCTCTCGCAATCACTCTCGCTCTCTCGCAGTCACTCTATCTCGCAGTCTCTCTCTCTCGCAGTCACTCTCTCTCGCAGTCTCTCTCGCATTCTCTCTCTCTCGCAGTCACTCTCTCTTTCCGTCGCAGTCACTCTCTCTGTCTCGCAGTCACTCTCTCTCCCTCACAGTCTCTCTCTCTCTCGCAGTCACTCTCTCTCGCAGTAACTCTCTCTCTCACAGTCACTCTCTCTCTCTCGCAGTCACTCTCTCTCTCGCAGTCACTCTCTCTCTCTCGCAGTCACTCTCTCTCTCTCTCCGTCTCTCTCTCTCTCGCCGTCACTCTCTCTCTCGCAGTCACTCTCTCTCGCAGTCACTCTCTCGCAGTCACTCTCTCTCTCAAAGTCACTCTCTCGCAGTCACTCTCTCTCTCGCAGTCACTCTCTCTCTCTCGCAGTCACTCTCTCTCGCATTCACTCTCTCTCTCACAGTCACTCTCTCTCTCTCGCAGTCACTCTCTCTCTCTCAGTCACTCTCTCTCTAACTGTCACTCTCTCTCTCGCAATCTGTCTCTCTCTCACAGTCACTCTCTCTCTCTCGCAGTCACTCTCTCTCTCTCGCAGTCGCTCTCTCTCTCGCAGTCACTCTCTCGTAGTCACTCTCTCTTTCGCAGTCACTTTCTCTCTCGCAGTCACTCTCTCTCTCGCAGTCACTCTCTCGTAGTCACTCTCTCTTTCGCAGTCACTTTCTCTCTCGCAGTCACTCTCTCTCTCGCAGTCACTCTCTCTCTCTCTCGCATTCACTCTCCCTCAATCGCTGTCCCTCTCTCACTGTCACTCTCTTTGTCTCTCCCTGTCTCTCTTGTTTTCTCTCTCTCTGTCACTCTCTCTCTCCCTCTCTCTCTCTGTCAGCCACTCTCTCTCTCTACCTCTGCCTCTCACACACTCTCTCTCTTTCTCACTCTCACTCTGTCTCTCTCTGTCTCTCTGTCTCTCTCTGTCTCTCTCTGTGTCTCTGTCTCTCTGTCAGTCTCTCTCTATGTGTTTCTCTCTCACACACACTCCCACTCTCTCCCTTTCTCTCTCTCTCTCTCTCTCTCTCTCTCTATCCACCCCTGGACTCCTTGCAAAGCCAGATCTATAAAATTCCCGGCATCCCCAGTCGGATACAGCCCTGTTTGTGTTGTGAATTCGGACTGTGGGTCTTGGCAGCCTGCCTGTGGGAATGTTAATGAGTGTCGGTGTTGTTAATTAATGTGGGAGCTAATTACAAGAGTGAAACAGCGAGAGAGAGAGGGACAGGGAGGGAGTGAGAGAGAGACAGGGAGGGAGAGAGAGAGAGAGAGAGAGAGAGAGAGAGACAGAGAGACAGAGAGAGAGACAGAGAGAGAGAGACTGAGAGAGACAGAGAGAGAGAAAGAGAGAGAGACAGAGAGAGAGAGAGGAGAGGAGAGGGAAAGATACAGAGGGAGGTAGACAGGAAGAGATGGACAGAGATGGAGAGAGAGAGAGAGAGATAGTGACGGAGAGAGAGAGAGAGAGAGAGAGAGCTTGCTGCAGAACGCGATCACAGATGGTGAGGGTAGATTGGCATCTTGCCACATGTACGCTGAGAGACTGTGGAGAGCGAGGGGAGGATTGGCAGACAGGGTGGTGTTTGGGCACTGAGAGAGAGAGAGAGAGAGAGAGAGGGGATCGGCCCTCTCAGTGTCAGCCGGGAGCCTTGTCTGCAGCAGAACCTGGAGGAAGCCGCAGACGTCTGCCCGGGCTGGGGAAATGGATCGATCGCCTCGACTCCCCTGATCTCCGGGAGCGGTCAGGAGGGCCCCAGCAACCTCTACTCTCTCCCCCCCCACCGCCAACACCTCACCCCCCGCTCCCCTCTCCTCACCCCTCGCCCCCCTCCACCTCTCTCTCTTTCTCGTTCCCCTTCTCTCTCTCTCTCTCTCTCCGAGTGTGTGTCCGCCCTCCAGCTCTCTCTCTCTCTCGTTCCCCTCCTCTCTCTCTCTCTCTCTCTCTCGTTCCCCTCCTCTCTCTCTCTCTCTCTCTTTCTTTCTCGTTCCCCTCCTCTCTCTCTCTCTCTCTTTCTTTCTCGTTCCCCTCCTCTCTCTCTCTCTTTCTCGTTCCCCTCCTCTCTCTCTCTCTCTCCTTCTCGTTCCTCTCCTCTCTCTCTCTCCTAGTGTGTGTGTCCGTCTCCCCTCCACCTCTCTCTCTCTCGTTCCCCTCCTCTCCCTCTCTCTCTCTCTCTCCGAGTGTGTGTCCGTCTCCCCCCCACCTCTCTCTCTCTCGTTCCCCTCCTCTCTCTCTCTCTCTCTTTCTCATTCCCCTCCTCTCTCTCCCTCTCTCTCTGAGTGTGTGTGTCCGCCCTCCACCTCTCTCTCTCCCTCGTTCCCCTCCTCTCTCTCTCTCTCTTTCTCGTTCCCCTCCTCTCTCTCTCTCTCGTTCCCCTCCTGTCTCTCTCTCTTTCTCATTCCCCTCCTCTCTCTCTCTCTCCCTCCGAGTGTGTGTGTGTGTCCGCCCGCCACCACTCTCTCTCTCTCGTTCCCCTCCTCTCTCTCTCTCTCTCTCTCTCTCCGAGTGTGTGTCTGTGTGTCCGCCCTCCACCTCTCTCTCTCTCTCGTTCCCCTCCTCTCTCTCTCTCGTTTCCCTCCTCTCTCTCTCTCTCTCTCCTTCCCCTCCTCTCTCTCTCTCTCCTTCTCGTTCCCCTCCTCTCTCTCTCTCTCTCCGAGTGTGTGTGTCCGTCTCCCCTCCACCTCTCTCTCTCTCGTTCCCCTCCTCTCTCTCTCTCTCTCTCCGAGTGTGTGTGTCCGTCTCCCCTCCACCTCTCTCTGTCTCGTTCCCCTCCTCTCTCTCTCTCTCTTTCTCGTTCCCCTCCTCTCTCTCCCTCTCTCTCTTTCTCGCTCCCCTCCTCTCTCTCTCTCTCTCTCTCTCTCCGAGTGTGTGTGTCCGCCCTCCACCTCTCTCTCTCTCTCGTTCCCCTCCTCTCTCTCTCTCTCCTTCTCGTTCCCCTCCTCTCTCTCTCTCTCTCGTTCCCCTCCTCTCTCTCTCTCGTTCCCCTCCTCTCTCTCTCTGTCTCTCCTTCTCGTTCCCCTCCTCTCTCTCTCTCTTGTTCCCCTCCTCTCTCTCTCTCGTTCCCCTCCTCTCTCTCTCTCTCTCCTTCTCGTTCCCCTCCTCTCTCTCTCTCTCTCTCTCTCCGAGTGTGTGTGTCCGTCTCCCCTCCACCTCTCTCTCTCTCGTTCACCTCCTCTCTCTCTCTCTCTCTCTCCGAGTGTGTGTGTCCATCTCCCCTCCACCTCTCTCTCTCTCGTTCCCCTCCTCTCTCTCTCTCTCTCTCTCGCTTTCTCGTTCCCCTCCTCTCTCTCCCTCTCTCTCTTTCTCGCTCCCCTCCTCTCTCTCTCTCTCTCTCTCCGAGTGTGTGTGTCCGCCCTCCACCTCTCTCTCTCTCTCGTTCCCCTCCTCTCTCTCTCTCTCCTTCTCGTTCCCCTCCTCTCTCTCGTTCCCCTCCTCTCTCTCTCTTTCTCGTTCCCCTCCTCTCTCTCTCTCTCTTTCTCGTTCCCCTCCTCTCTCTCTCTCTCTCTCTTTCTCGTTCCCCTCCTCTCTCTCTCTCTTTCTCGTTCCCCTCCTCTCTCTCTCTCTCTTTTTGTTCCCCTCCCCTCTCTCTCTCTCTTTCTCGTTCCCCTCCTCTCTCTCTCTCTCTCTCTTTCTCTCGTTCCCCTCCTCTCTCTCTCTCTCTCTCCGAGTGTGTGTCCGCCCTCCAGCTCTCTCTCTCTCTCGTTCCCCTCCTCTCTCTCTCTCTCTCTCTCTCGTTCCCCTCCTCTCTCTCTCTCTCTCTCTTTCTTTCTCGTTCCCCTCCTCTCTCTCTCTCTCTCTTTCTTTCTCGTTCCCCTCCTCTCTCTCTCTCTTTCTCGTTCCCCTCCTCTCTCTCTCTCTCTCCTTCTCGTTCCTCTCCTCTCTCTCTCTCCTAGTGTGTGTGTCCGTCTCCCCTCCACCTCTCTCTCTCTCGTTCCCCTCCTCTCCCTCTCTCTCTCTCTCTCCGAGTGTGTGTCCGTCTCCCCCCCACCTCTCTCTCTCTCGTTCCCCTCCTCTCTCTCTCTCTCTCTCTTTCTCATTCCCCTCCTCTCTCTCCCTCTCTCTCTGAGTGTGTGTGTCCGCCCTCCACCTCTCTCTCTCCCTCGTTCCCCTCCTCTCTCTCTCTCTCTTTCTCGTTCCCCTCCTCTCTCTCTCTCTCGTTCCCCTCCTGTCTCTCTCTCTTTCTCATTCCCCTCCTCTCTCTCTCTCTCCCTCCGAGTGTGTGTGTGTGTCCGCCCGCCACCACTCTCTCTCTCTCGTTCCCCTCCTCTCTCTCTCTCTCTCTCTCTCTCCGAGTGTGTGTCTGTGTGTCCGCCCTCCACCTCTCTCTCTCTCTCGTTCCCCTCCTCTCTCTCTCTCGTTTCCCTCCTCTCTCTCTCTCTCTCTCCTTCCCCTCCTCTCTCTCTCTCTCCTTCTCGTTCCCCTCCTCTCTCTCTCTCTCTCCGAGTGTGTGTGTCCGTCTCCCCTCCACCTCTCTCTCTCTCGTTCCCCTCCTCTCTCTCTCTCTCTCTCCGAGTGTGTGTGTCCGTCTCCCCTCCACCTCTCTCTGTCTCGTTCCCCTCCTCTCTCTCTCTCTCTTTCTCGTTCCCCTCCTCTCTCTCCCTCTCTCTCTTTCTCGCTCCCCTCCTCTCTCTCTCTCTCTCTCTCTCTCCGAGTGTGTGTGTCCGCCCTCCACCTCTCTCTCTCTCTCGTTCCCCTCCTCTCTCTCTCTCTCCTTCTCGTTCCCCTCCTCTCTCTCTCTCTCTCGTTCCCCTCCTCTCTCTCTCTCGTTCCCCTCCTCTCTCTCTCTGTCTCTCCTTCTCGTTCCCCTCCTCTCTCTCTCTCTTGTTCCCCTCCTCTCTCTCTCTCGTTCCCCTCCTCTCTCTCTCTCTCTCCTTCTCGTTCCCCTCCTCTCTCTCTCTCTCTCTCTCTCCGAGTGTGTGTGTCCGTCTCCCCTCCACCTCTCTCTCTCTCGTTCACCTCCTCTCTCTCTCTCTCTCTCTCCGAGTGTGTGTGTCCATCTCCCCTCCACCTCTCTCTCTCTCGTTCCCCTCCTCTCTCTCTCTCTCTCTCTCGCTTTCTCGTTCCCCTCCTCTCTCTCCCTCTCTCTCTTTCTCGCTCCCCTCCTCTCTCTCTCTCTCTCTCTCCGAGTGTGTGTGTCCGCCCTCCACCTCTCTCTCTCTCTCGTTCCCCTCCTCTCTCTCTCTCTCCTTCTCGTTCCCCTCCTCTCTCTCGTTCCCCTCCTCTCTCTCTCTTTCTCGTTCCCCTCCTCTCTCTCTCTCTCTCTTTCTCGTTCCCCTCCTCTCTCTCTCTCTCTCTCTTTCTCGTTCCCCTCCTCTCTCTCTCTCTTCTCGTTCCCCTCCTCTCTCTCTCTCTCTTTTTGTTCCCCTCCCCTCTCTCTCTCTCTTTCTCGTTCCCCTCCTCTCTCTCTCTCTCTCTCTTCTCGTTCCCCTCC
>NW_027600458.1:7500-14383 GCF_964194155.1 Cetorhinus maximus | reverse complement strand
GTATCTGGGGAGGTCTCTCTATCCCTCTCTCTCTCTCTCACACTCCTGTATCTGGGGAGGTTTCTCTAACCCCCTCTTTCTCTCTCACACTCCTGTATCTGGGGAGGTCTCTCTAACCCCCTCTCTCTCTCTCTCACACTCCTGTATCTGGGGAGGTCTCTCTAACCCCTCTCTCTCTCTCTCTCCCACTCCTGTATCTGGGGAGGTCTCTCTAACTCCCTCTCTCTCTCACATACTCCTGTATCTGGGGAGGTCTCTCTAACCCTCTCTCTCACACTCCTGTATCTGGGGAGGTCTCTCTAACCCTCTCTCTCACATTCCTGTATCTGGGGAGGTCTCTCTAACCCTCTCTCTCTCACACTCCTGTATCTGGGGAGGTCTCTCTAACCCTCTCTCTCTCTCACACTCCTGTATCTGGGGAGGTCTCTCCAACCCCCTCTCTCTCTCACACACTCCTGTATCTGGGGAGGTCTCTCTAACCCTCTCTCTCACACTCCTGTATCTGGGGAGGTCTCTCTAACCCTCTCTCTCACATTCCTGTATCTGGGGAGGTCTCTCTAACCCTCTCTCTCTCACACTCCTGTATCTGGGGAGGTCTCTCTAACCCTCTCTCTCTCTCACACTCCTGTATCTGGGGAGGTCTCTCCAACCCCCTCTCTCTCTCACACACTCCTGTATCTGGGGAGGTCTCTCTAACCCCTCTCTCTCTCACACTCCTGTATCTGGGGAGGTCTCTCTAACCCCCTCTCTCTCTCTCACTCCTGGATCTGGGGAGGTCTCTCTAACCCCCTCTCTCTCTCTCTCTCTCTCACACTCCTGTATCTGGGGAGGTCTCTCTAACCCCCTCTCTCTCTCACTCCTGGATCTGGGGAGGTCTCTCTAACCCTCTCTCTCTCTCTCACACTCCTGTATCTGGGGAGGTCTCTCTAACCCCCTCTCTCTCTCTCTCTCTCTCCTGGATCTGGGGAGGTCTCTCTAACCCTCTCTCTCTCTCACTCCTGGATCTGGGGAGGTCTCTCTAACCCTCTCTCTCTCTCTCACACTCCTGTATCTGGGGAGGTCTCTCTAACCCCCTCTCTCTCTCTCTCTCTCTCCTGGATCTGGGGAGGTCTCTCTAACCCTCTCTCTCTCTCACACTCCTGTATCTGGGGAGGTCTCTCTAACCCCCTCTCTCTCTCTCTCTCTCCTGGATCTGGGGAGGTCTCTCTAACCCTCTCTCTCTCTCACACACACTCCTGTATCTGGGGAGGTCTCTCTAACCCTCTCTCCCTCACACTCCTGTATCTGGGGAGGTCTCTCTAACCCTCTCTCTCTCACACACTCCTGTATCTGGGGAGGTCTCTCTAACCCTGTCTCTCTCTCACACACTCCTGTATCTGGGGAGGTCTCTCTATCCCCCTCTCTCTCTCTCACACTCCTGTATCTGGGGAGGTTTCTCTAACCCCCTCTTTCTCTCTCACACTCCTGTATCTGGGGAGGTCTCTCTAACCCTCTCGCTCTCTCACACACTCCTGTATCTGGGGAGGTCTCTCTAACCCCCTCTCTCTCACACTCCTGTATCTGGGGAGGTCTCTCTAACCCTCTCTCTCTCTCACACACACTCCTGTATCTGGGGAGGTCTCTCTAACCCTCTCTCTCTCTCTCACACTCCTGTATCTGGGGAGGTCTCTCTAACCCCCTCTCTCTCTCTCTCTCTCTCACACTCCTGTATCTGGGGAGATCTCTCTAACCCTCTCTCTCTAACACTCCTGTATCTGGGGAGGTCTCTCTAACCCCTCTCTCTCTCTCACACACTCCTGGATCTGGGGAGGTCTCTCTTACCCCCTCTCTCTCACACACTCCTGTATCTGGGGAGGTCTCTCTAACCCCCTCTCTCTCTCTCACTCCTGGATCTGGGGAGGTCTCTCCAACCCCCTCTCTCTCTCTCTCTCTCACACTCCTGTATCTGGGGAGGTCTCTCTAACCCCCTCTCTCTCTCTCACTCCTGGATCTGGGGAGGTCTCTCTAACCCTCTCTCTCTCTCTCACACACTCCTGTATCTGGGGAGGTCTCTCTAACCCCCTCTCTCTCTCTCTCTCACTCCTGGATCTGGGGAGGTCTCTCTAACCCTCTCTCTCACACTCCTGTATCTGGGGAGGTCTCTCTAACCCTCTCTCTCACACTCCTGTATCTGGGGAGGTCTCTCTAACCCTCTCTCTCTCACACTCCTGTATCTGGGGAAGTCTCTCTAACCCTCTCTCTCTCTCTCACACTCCTGTATCTGGGGAGGTCTCTCTAACCCCCTCTCTCTCTCTCTCTCTCACACTCCTGTATCTGGGGAGATCTCTCTAACCCTCTCTCTCTCACACTCCTGTATCTGGGGAGGTCTCTCTAACCCCCTCTTTCTCTCTCACTCCTGGATCTGGGGAGGTCTCTCTAACCCCCTCGCTCTCTCTCTCTCTCACACTCCTGTATCTGGGGAGGTCTCTCTAACCCCCTCTCTCTCTCTCACTCCTGGATCTGGGGATGTCCCTCTAACCCTCTCTCTCTCTCTCTCTCACACTCCTGTATCTGGGGAGGTCTCTCTAACCCTCTCTCTCTCTCACACTCCTGTATCTGGGGACATCTCTCTAACCCTCTCTCTCACACTCCTGTATCTGGGGAGGTCTCTCTAACCCTCTCTCTCTCTCTCACACTCCTGTATCTGGGGAGGTCTCTCTAACCCTCTCTCTCTCTCTCATACACTCCTGTATCTGGGGAGGTCTCTCTAACCCTCTCTCTCTCTCACACTCCTGTATCTGGGGTGATCTCTCTAACCCCCTCTCTCACACTCCTGTATCTGGGGAGGTCTCTCTAACCCTCTCTCTCTCTCACACACTCCTATATCTGGGGAGGTCTCTCTAACCCTCTCTCTCTCACACTCCTGTATCTGGGGAGGTCTCTCTAACCCTCTCTCTCTCTCACACACTCCTATATCTGGGGAGGTCTCTCTAACCCTCTCTCTCTCACACACTCCTATATCTGGGGAGATCTCTCTAACCCTCTCTCTCTCTCACACTCCTGTATCTGGGGAGGTCTCTCTCACCCCCTCTCTCTCTCACACCCTCCTGTATCTGGGGAGGTCTCTCTAACCCTCTCTCTCTCTCTCTCTCACACTCCTGTACCTGGGGCGGTCTCTCCAACCCCCTCTCTCTCTCTCTCTCTCACACTCCTGTATCTGGGGACCTCTCCCTAATTCGCTCCCTCATCCCAACTCCGGCCTTCGTTCTCCCCCTTCCAAACTTCCCCTGAATGTGTCATCACCTCCCTGGTCCCATCCCAAGTTACCCAGAACTCCATGTTCGAATCCCTCCAGTCTGCCCTTCCCGAACACTCCTGGGACAGGTTCTCTTGAAGTCCCAGACGACAGTGAGTATGACCGTGACAGGGGTAAACTTTCCCTCCTCTGTCCTCCTTGACCCGCCCATGGTCTGCGACAGGGTTGACCACATCATCGCCCTCCACCCTGTCCCCCTTGCCGCCCAGCTTGGTAGGGCCGCTCTCCCCTGGTTCCCTTCTTATCTGTCTAATCGGAGCAAGAGAATCACTTAGCAATGACTTCTCTCCCTGCTCCAGGACCCTTCCCTCTGGTGTACCCCCCACCACCCTAATACAAAATGATCTCTCCTCGCACCCCCTCCCCTCCTATTTCTCATCTACAAGTCGCCCCCCCACGGTGACATCATCTGAAAGCGCGGCGACAGTTTTCACACGTTCGCTAGGGAAGCCCAGCTTCACCTCCGCACTTCCTCCCCGCACTCCCCTTGTCTCTAAACTATCACTCTGCTTTTCCGACATTCCAGACGGGATGGGCGGAGATTTTCTCCGGTTAAATATCGGAAAGACCGAGGCCGTTTCTTTCGTTCCCCGCTCCAGACTCCGATCCCGAGCTCCCGACCCCCATCCCTCTCCCCGCTCCAGGCTCCGATCCCGAGCTTCTGACCCCCAACCCTCTCCCCGATCCAGACTCCGATCCCGAGGTCCCGACCCCCATCCCTCTGCCCGCTCCAGACTCCGATCCCGAGCTCCCGACCCCCATCCCTCTCCCCGCTCCAGACTCCGATCCTGACCACATCCCTCTCCCCGCTCCAGACTCCGATCCCGAGCTCCCGACCCCCATCCCTCTGCCCGCTCCAGACTCCGATCCCGAGCTCCCGACCCACATCCCTCTCCCCCAGCTCCCGACCCCCATCCCTCTCCCCGCTCCGGACTCCGATCCCGAGCTCCCGACCCCCACCCCTCTCCCTGGTAACTGTACAAAACTGAACCGGACTGTTCATAACCTCGGGGTCACATTCGACCTCGAGATGAGCTTCCGGCCTCATATCTGCACCATCGCTAAGACCACCCATTTCCCCCTCCCTAGCATTGAGTCCACATGAGGGTGTGGGAGGGGATTAAATGGGTGGGGAGAGTCAGTGATAGGGGGAGAGTGTACATGGGGGTGTGGGAGGGGATTAAATGGGTGGGTAGAGTCAGTGATAGGGGGAGAGTGTACATGGGGGTGTGGGAGGGGATTAAATGGGTGGGTAGAGTCAGTGATAGGGGGAGAGTGTACATGGGGGTGTGGGAGGGGATTAAATGGGTGGGTAGAGTCAGTGATAGGGGGAGAGTGTACATGGGGATGTGGGAGGGGATTAAATGGGTGGGTAGAGTCAGTGATAGGGGGAGAGTGTACATGGGGGTGTGGGAGGGGATTAAATGGGTGGGTAGAGTCAGTGATAGGGGGAGAGTGTACATGGGGGTGTGGGAGGTGGATTAAATGGGTGAGTAGAGTCAGTGATAGGGGGAGAGTGTACATGGGGATGTGGGAGGGGATTAAATGGGTGGGTAGAGTCAGTGATAGGGGGAGAGTGTACATGGGGATGTGGGAGGGGGGTTAAATGGGTGGGAGGAGTCGATGATGTGCTAATATCTTGTTCTCTCTATACCAGGTTATGGTGGGGCTGCAGGATTGACTAATGGTGAGTCATCTCCTTGAGCTGAAGTTCAAAACTCTGTCATTCCCTTTCACTCTCCCTCCCTCCCTGTCTCCCCGTCTCCCCCTCCCTCCCCATCTCCCTCTCCCTCCCTCCCTCCCTGTCTCCCCCTCCCTCCCCGTCTCCCTCCCTCCCTCCCCGTCTCCCTCTCCCTCCCCGTCTCCCTCTCCCTCCCCGTCTCCATCTCCCTCTCCCTCCCCCTCCCTCCCTCCCTCCCTCCCCCTCCCCCCCCTCCCTCCCCGTCTCCCTCTCCCTCCCTCCCTGCCCGTCACCCTCTCCCTCCCTCCCTCCCCATCACCCTCTCCCTCCCTCCCACCCCGTCACCCTCTCCCTCCCTCCCACCCCGTCTCCCTCTCCTTCCCTCCCTCTCTGTCTCCCTCTCCCTCCCTCCCCATCATTTTCAGTGCTTTGCGAAGGGGGGGCATTGTTGTGGGGTTGAGGTTACAGAAACTCCTGGTAAACTCTCTCCCCAGGTCTATCTCTGTTTCTCTCTCTCACTTTCACTCTCTCACTCTTTCTCTGTGTTCTAGGAGCCGGTCTACAACCGGGAGCTGCCGGGAAAGGCCTTGGGCCTGCAGGTAAGCCTTCGTCTTTGCCTCCCCTTTGTTTGACAGTTTTATGAGCACTGTCGGGCCCTTCAGAGCGGGTGCCGCATCGGGACCTGGGAGTGTAGCACGCTGTCCCTTTTGGAGAATGCGAAGGGACTGATCATGTGACGGCACTGACGAATCACGGTGCAGCTCGGGCGACTGGGAACTGGAAGTCCAGCTCTGGAGGTTTCTGAGTGAGCACGTATGACCTGGTGCTCCGCCCTGTGTCTTAATAAACCATCCCTGTGAATTCTTACACCCGTCCCTCTCCTATAATGATTTTAAGTGGCAATTGAGGGGAACGTAGGGAGGGTCAGAGTTCAGTTGGCCCACAGACCCATTTACCCGAGACATGAAATGGACACCCGCGGCACTGTTAGGGAGGGAGTTCCAGGATTTTGTCCCCGTGTGTGGTGTAGGTACACCCACGGCGCTGTTAGGGAGGGAGTTCCAGGATTTTGTCCCCGTGTGGTGTAGGTACACCCACGGCGCTGTTAGGGTGGGAGTTCCAGGATTTTGTCCCTGTGTGTGGTGTAGGTACACCCACGGCACTGTTAGGGAGGGAGTTCCAGGATTTTGTCCCGTGTGGTGTAGGTACACCCACGGTGCTGTTAGGGAGGGAGTTCCAGGATTTTGTCCCCGTGTGGTGTAGGTACACCCACGGCGCTGTTAGGGTGGGAGTTCCAGGATTTTGTCCCTGTGTGTGGTGTAGGTACACCCACGGCGCTGTTAGGGAGGGAGTTCCAGGATTTTGTCCCCGTGTGGTGTAGGTACACCCACAGCGCTGTTAGGGAGGGAGTTCCAGGATTTTGTCCCGTGTGGTGTAGGTACACCCACGGCGCTGTTAGAGAGGGAGTTCCAGGATTTTGTCCCCTGTGTGGTGTAGGTACACCCACGGCGCTGTTAGGGAGTGAGTTCCAGGATTTTGTCTCCTGTGTGGTGTAGGTACACCCATGGCGCTGTTAGGGAGGGAGTTCCAGGATTTTGTCCCGTGTGTGGTGTAGGTACACCCACGACGCTGTTAGGGAGGGAGTTCCAGGATTTTGTCCCCTGTGTGGTGTAGGTACACCCACGGTGCTGTTAGAGAGGGAGTTCCAGGATTTTGACCTCAGCGACAGTGAAGGAACGGCCGATATATTTCCAAGTCGGGATGGGTGAGGGGCTCGGAGGGGAACTTCCAGGTGGTGGTGTTCCCCATGTGTCTGCTGCCCTCGTCCTTCTAGATGGTAGAGGTGGTGGGTTTGGGCGGCGCTGTCGAAGGAGCCTTGGCGAGTTGCTGCAGTGCATCTTGTATAT
>NW_027600458.1:0-2500 GCF_964194155.1 Cetorhinus maximus | reverse complement strand
CATGTACACTCTCCCCCTATCACTGACTCTACCCACCTATTTAATCCCCTCCCACATCCCCCATGTAGTCTCGCTGTTGGGCTTAAGATCTCTTCTTGATCTCTAGGTGCAGGACAGGATGTCTACCCAGCCCCACAGGTTCTCGCCAATGGCCTTACCGTGGATTCTGCAGCTGCCAAATATGGTAAGTTCTGATTCACGCATAGCAAGATCCCACACATTCTGTGGATTTTCCATTCGGAAAGGAGTTGGAGGCCGGCCTATCTTTTTAGCCCAGGGTTCAGCCTGATTGCTTGACAGCCTGAATCACCTCTCCCGGAGCTTTACTCTGTATCTAACCCCGTGCTGTACCTGTCCTGGGAGTGTTTGATGGGGACGGTGTAGAGGGAGCTTTACTCTGTATCTAACCCCGTGCTGTACCTGTCCTGGGAGTGTTTGATGGGGACGGTGTAGAGGGAGCTTTACTCTGTATCTAACCCCGTGCTGTACCTGTCCTGGGAGTGTTTGATGGGGACAGTGTAGAGGGAGCTTTACTCTGTATCTAACCCCGTGCTGTACCTGTCCTGGGAGTGTTTGATGGGGACGGTTTAGAGGGAGCTTTACTCTGTATCTAACCCCGAGCTGTACCTGTCCTGGGAGTGTTTGATGGGGACAGTGTAGAGGGAGCTTTACTCTGTATCTAACCCCGTGCTGTACCTGTCCTGGGAGTGTTTGATGGGGACAGTGTAGAGGGAGCTTTACTCTGTATCTAACCCCGTGCTGTACCGGTCCTGGGAGTGTTTGATGAGGATGGTGTAGAGGGAGCTTTACTCTGTATCTAACCCCGTGCTGTACCTGTCCTGGGAGTGTTTGATGGGGACAGTGTAGAGGGAGCTTTACTCTGTATCCAACCCCGTGCTGTACCTGTCCTGGGAGTGTTTGATGGGGACAGTGTAGAGGGAGCTTTACTCTGTATCTAACCCCGTGCTGTACCTGTCCTGGGAGTGTTTGATGGGGACAGTGTAGAGGGAGCTTTACTCTGTATCTAACCCCGTGCTGTACCGGTCCTGGGAGTGTTTGATGGGGACAGTGTAGAGGGAGCTTTACTCTGTATCTAACCCCGTGCTGTACCTGTCCTGGGAGTGTTTGATGGGGACAGTGTAGAGGGAGCTTTACTCTGTATCTAAGCCCGTGCTGTACCGGTCCTGGGAGTGTTTGATGACGATTCCGGACACGGCCTGAGGATTGACGTTGCGAGGTGGTGCGATTAATGTTTAGCCACCGATGTTTCGCCATGTGGGTTTGGATGACCTTCCTCCTTTTCCGAATGTTTTTCTGTACCCTCTAGGTGGGGCGTCTCAGCTCCCTTACACTCCTCAAGCCGTGGCCTCCTCTGAGCCTGACGGAAAGGCCGGAAGATACGGTACACGCGCCTCGCTCGGAGATAGAGCTGGTGAACTGCAGTGTGCGGCGCGCTGTTCACTCAGCCTTGGGTCTATCTTCGATCGTGGCCTGCTCCTCTTTTATCCGCTTCTGCTCCTGACTAACCCACCCTTCTCCTGCCTCCGTACCCTCAACTGACCTCTCCGAGACCGGCCCCCACCCCCCTCCCAGTTTTGGGTGCCTCAGGGCTGTTCGACTGGGGGAGGAAGTGCGTGACGCTTTCCCGTTCTCATTTTCAGCCACTCCTCCTGGCACTGATGGCCCATTATCCTCACCGCCACCCGCCCACCCACCCACCTCTCCCCAATGCCCTTCATGGTAGCCCACCACGGTCGAATAGTCCGCCTGTGTTGGCTCCCGGCCAAACCGCGAAGGATTGGCCGCCTTTCTTTAGGCCCGAACTGCGCCCATTCGCCAAACACGAAGAGTCCGCTCTGCCCGTCGACGTCTATGCTGGCTCTCTCCGGAGCAATCCAATCAGAACCCGTTTGCCCCCCACCCCCCCACCCCCTCCCGGCCCCCACACCCACCTCCTCTCCCCCGCACTCTCCCCGGAGCCCTGCTAGCCCGTTTACCGTCGGCGCCCACCCAATCGAAATCGTTCACCCTCACCGCTGCCACCATGTAGCGTTGCAGGTTGTTTCCAGCCCACTGCCCCCACCCGAATTCTTCCATCTGTGCCCGACCCCTGCCAACTCCACCCACCACCTCCACCCCCACATGCCCACCTCCCGCCAACTCCACCCCACCACCCCCACCCCCACATGCCCACCTCCCGCCAACTCCACCCCACCATCCCCACCCCCACATGCCCACCTCCCGCCAACTCCACCCCACCACCCCCACCCCCACATGCCCACCTCCCACCAACTCCACCCCACCACCCCCACCCCCACATGCCCACCTCCCGCCAACTCTGGCCAGTCAATTGGAACAGCTCTTCTTCCTCTCGGACCCTCCCCTCTCCCAGGAGAACAGCCCCCGGCTCCTCCGACCCGAACCTCGGAGCTAAAGTTCCACCCTCGTCCCCGGGAGCCTCCCCGGTAAAACCTCCCCCTCCGAGCGAGAGAGAGGGAGG
>NW_027600457.1:0-14403 GCF_964194155.1 Cetorhinus maximus | reverse complement strand
CTACCCCCTGATACAGGCCCCTAGTAGGTCGCTGAGTTACACAGGGACAGGGTTAACTACCCCCTGAAACGGGCTCTTAATAGGTCACTGAGTTACACAGGGACAGGGTTAACTACCCCCTGAAATGGGCCCCTAGTAGGTCACAGAGTTACAAAGGGACAGGGTTAACTACCCCCTGAAAAAGGCCCCTAGTAGGTCACTGAGTTACACAGGGACAGGGTTAACTACCCTCTGAAACAGGCTACTAGTAGGTCAGTGAGATACACAGGGACAGGGTTAACTACCCCCTGAAACAGGCTCCCAGTAGGTCAGTGAGTTACACAGGGACAGGGTTAACTACCCCCTGAAACTGGCCCCTAGTAAGTCAATGAGTTACACAGGGACAGGGTTAACTACCCCCAGAAACGGGCCCCTAGTAGGTCAGTGAGTTACACAGTGACAGGGTTAACTACCCCCAGAAACGGGCCCCGAGTACGTCAATGAGTTACACAGGGACAGGTTTAACTACCCACTGAAACGGGCCCCAGGTAGTTCACTGAGTTACAGAGGGACAGGGTTAACTACCCCCTGAAACGGGCCCCTAGTAGGTCACTGAGTTGCACAGGGGCAGGGTTAACTAAGCCCTGAAACCGGCCCCTAGTAGGTCACTGAGCTACACAGGGACAGGATAAACAACCCCCTGAAAGGTGCCCCTAGTAGGTTTCTGAGCTTCACAGGGACAGGGTTAACTACCCCCAGAAACGGGCCCCTAGTAGGTACTGAGTTACACAGGGACAGGGTTAACTACCCCCTGAAACGGGCCCCTAGTAGGTACTGAGTTACACAGGGACAGGGTTAACTACCCCCTGAAATGGGCCCCTAGTAGGTACTGAGTTACACAGGAACAGGGTTAACTACCCCCTGAAACGTGCCCATAGTAGGTCACTGAGTTACACAGGGACAGGGTTAACTACCCCCTGAAACGGGCCTCTAGTTGGTCACTGAGTTGCACAGGCACAGGGTTAAATTACCCCCTGAAACGGGCCCCTAGTAGGTCACTCAGTTACACAGGGACAGGGTTAACTACCCCCTGAAACGGGCTCCTAGTAGGTAGCTGAGTTGCACAGGGAGAGGGTTAAATACCCCCTGAAACGGGCCCCTAGTAGTTCACTGAGTTACACAGGGACAGGGTTAACTGCCCCTTGAAACGGGCACCTAGTAGGTCACTGAGTTACACAGGGACAGGGTTAACTACCCCCTGAAATGGGCCCATAGTAGGTCACTGAGTTACACAGGGACAGGATTAACTACCCCCTGAAAGGGGCCCCTACTTGGTCACTGAGTTACACTGGGACAGGGTTAACTACCCCCTGAAAGGGGCCCCTAGTAAGTCACTGATTTACACAGGGACAGGGTTAACTACCCCTTGAAACGGGCCCCTGGTAGGTCACTGAGTTACACAGGGACAGGGTTAACTGCCCCCTGAAACAGGCCACTAGTAGGTCACTAAGTTACACAGGGACAGGGTTAACTAATCCCTGAATCCGGCCCCTAGTAGGTCACTAAGTTACACAGGGAGAGGGTTAATTACCCCCTGAAACGGGATCCTAGTAGGTCACTGGGTTAGACAGGGACAGAGTTAACTACCCCCTGAAACAGGCCCATAGTAGGTCACTCAGTTACTCAGCGATAGGGTAAACTACCCCCTCAAAGGGGCCCCAAGTAGGTTTCTGAGCTACACAGGGACAGGATTAACTACCCCCTGAAACGGTCCCCTAGTAGGTTTCTGAGCTACACAGGGACAGGGTTAACTAGCCCCTGAAACGGGGCCCTAGTAGGTACTGAGTTACACAGGGACAGGGTTAACTGCCCCATGAAACGGGCCCCTAGTAGGTCACTGAGTTACACAGGGACAGGGTTAACTACCCCCTGAAACGGGCCCCTAGTAGGTCACTGAGTTGCACAGGGACAGGGTTAACTATACCCTGAAACGGGCTCCAAGTAGGTCACTCAGTTACACAGGGACAGGATTAACTAAGCCCTTAAACGGGCCCCTAGTAGGTCACTCAGTTACACAGGGACAGGGTTAACTACCCCCTGAAACGGTCCCCAAGTAGGTCACTGAGTTACACAGGGACAGGGTAAACTACGCCCTGAAACGGAACCCTAGTAGGTCACTGAGTTGCACAGGGACAGGGATAACTACACCATGAAACGGGCCCCTAGTAGATTACTGAGTTACACAGGAACAGTGTTAACTACCCCCTGAAACAGGCCACTAGTAGGTCACTCAGTGACACAGGGACAGGGTTAACTACCCCCTGAAACAGGCCACTAGTAGGTCACTGAGTTGCACAGGGACAGGGTTAACTACCCCCTGAAACGGGAACCTAGTAGGTCACTGAGTTACACAGGGACAGGGTTAAATACCTCCTCAAACGTTCACCTAGTAGGTCACTGAGTTACACAGGGAGAGGGTTAACTACCCCGTGAAACAGGCCCCTAGTAGGTCACTGAGTTAAACAGGGACAGGGTTAACTACCCCCTGAAACGGGCTTCTAGTAGGTGCTGAGTTACACAGGGACAGGGTTAACTACCCCCTGAAACGGACTCCTAGTAGGTCACTGAGTTACACAGGGACAGGGTTAACTGCCCCCTGCAACGGGCCCCTAGTAGGTACTGAGTTACACAGGGACAGGGTTAACTACCCCCTGAAACGGACTTCTAGTAGGTCACTGAGTTACACAGGGACAGGGTTAACTGCCCACTGAAACGGGACCCTAGTAGGTACTGAGTTACACAGGGGCAGGGTTAACTACCCCCTGAAACGGACTCCTAGTAGGTCACTGAGTTACACAGGGACAGGGTTAACTACCCCCTGAAACGGGCCCCTAGTAGGTCGCTGAGTTGCACACGGACAGGGTTAACTACCCCCTGAAACGGGCCGCAAGAAGGTCACTGAGTTACACAGGGACAGGGTTAACTACCCCCTGAAACGGGCACTTAGTAGGTCACTGAGGTAGACAGGGACAGGGTTAACTACCCCATGAAACGGGCCCCTAGTAGGTCATAGAGTTACACAGGGACAGGGTTAACTACCCCCTGAAACGGGCACTTAGTAGGTCACTGAATTACACAGGGACAGGGTTAACTACCCCCTGAAACGTGCACTTAGTATGTCACTGAGTTACACAGGGACAGGGTTAACTACCCCCTGAAACGGGACCCTAGTAGGTCACTGAGTTACACAGGGACAGGGTTAACTACCCCCTGAAATGGGCCACAAGTAGGTCACTGAGTTGCACAGGGACAGGGTTAACTACCCCCTGAAATGGGACACTAGTAGGTCACTGAGTTACACAGGGACAGTGTAAAATACCCCCTGAAACAGGCCATTAGTAGGTCACTGAGTTACACAGGGACAGGGTTAACTACCCCCTGAAACGGAGTCCTAGTAGGTCACTGAGTTACACAGGGACAGGGTTAACTGCCCCCTGAAACGGGCCCCTAGTAGGTCGCTGAGTTGCACAGGGACAGGGTTAACTACCCCCTGAAACGGGCCTCAAGAAGGTCACTGAGTTACACAGGGACAGGGTTAACTACCCCCTGAAACGGGCACTTAGTAGGTCACTGAGGTACACAGGGACAGGGTTAACTACCCCCTGAAACGGGCCCCTAGTAGGTCACAGAGTTACACAGGGACAGGGTTAACTACCCCCTGAAACGGGCACTTAGTAGGTCACTGAGTTACACAGGGACAGGGTTAACTACCCCCTGAAACGGGCACTTAGTATGTCACTGAGTTACACAGGGACAGGGTTAACTACCCCCTGAAACAGTCCCCTAGTAGGTCACTGAGTTGCACAGGGAAAGGGTTAACTACCCCCTGAAACAGTCCCCTGGTAGGTCACTGAGTTGCACAGGGACAGGGTTAACTACCCCCTGAAACGGGCACCTAGTAGGTTACTGAGTTACACAGGGACAGCGCTAACTACCCCCTGTAACGGGCCTCTAGTAGGTTACTGAGTTAAACAGGGACAGGGTTAAATACCCCCGCAAACGGTCACCTAATAGGTCACTGAGTTACACAGGGACAGCGTTAACTACCCCGTGAAACAGGCCCCTAGTAGGTCACTGAGTTACACAGGGACAGGGTAAACTACCCCCTGAAACGGGCCCCTAGTAGGTTTCTGAGCTACACAGGGACAGGGTTAACTACGCCCTGAAACGGGCCTCTAGTAGGTCACTGAGTTACACAGGGACAGGGTTAACTACCCCCTGAAACGGGCCCCTAGTAGGTCACAGAGTTACACAGGGACAGGGTTAACTACCCCCTGAAACGGGCACTTAGTAGGTCACTGAGTTACACAGGGACAGGGTTAACTACCCCCTGAAACGGGCACTTAGTATGTCACTGAGTTACACAGGGACAGGGTTAACTACCCCCTGAAACAGTCCCCTAGTAGGTCACTGAGTTGCACAGGGAAAGGGTTAACTACCCCCTGAAACAGTCCCCTGGTAGGTCACTGAGTTGCACAGGGACAGGGTTAACTACCCCCTGAAACGGGCACCTAGTAGGTTACTGAGTTACACAGGGACAGGGCTAACTACCCCCTGTAACGGGCCTCTAGTAGGTTACTGAGTTAAACAGGGACAGGGTTAAATACCCCCGCAAACGGTCACCTAATAGGTCACTGAGTTACACAGGGACAGCGTTAACTACCCCGTGAAACAGGCCCCTAGTAGGTCACTGAGTTACACAGGGACAGGGTAAACTACCCCCTGAAACGGGCCCCTAGTAGGTTTCTGAGCTACACAGGGACAGGGTTAACTACGCCCTGAAACGGGCCTCTAGTAGGTCACTGAGTTACACAGGGACAGGGTTAACTGCCCCTTGAAACGGGCCCCTAGTAGGTCACTGAGTTGCACAGGGACGGGGTTAAATACCACCTGAAACGGGCTCCTAGTAGGTCACTGAGTTACGCAGGGACAGGGTTAACTACCCGGTGAAAGAGGCCCCTAGTAGGTCACTGAGTTACACATGGACAGGGTTAACTACCCCCTGAAATGGGCCACAAGTAGGTCACTGAGTTACACATGGACAGGGTTAACTACCCCCTGAAACGGAACCCTAGTAGGTCACTGAGTTGCACAGGGACAGGGATAACTACACCATGAAACGGGCCCCTAGTAGATTACTGAGTTACACAGGAACAGTGTTAACTACCCCCTGAAACAGGCCACTAGTAGGTCACTCAGTGACACAGGGACAGGGTTAACTACCCCCTGAAACAGGCCACTAGTAGGTCACTGAGTTGCACAGGGACAGGGTTAACTACCCCCTGAAACGGGAACCTAGTAGGTCACTGAGTTACACAGGGACAGGGTTAACTACCCCCTGAAACCGGATCCTAGTAGGTCACTGAGCTACACAGGGACAGGGTTAACTACCCCCTGAAACGGGCACCTAGTAGGTCACTGAGTTGTACAGGGACAGGGTTAACTACCCCCTGAAACTGCCCCCTAGTAGGTCACTGAGTTACACAGGGACAGGGTTAACTACCCCCTGAAATGGGCCTCTAGTAGGTCACTGAGTTACACAGGGACAGGGTTAACTACCCCCAGAAACTGGCTCCTAGTAGGTCACTGAGTTACACAGGGACAGGGTTAACTACCCCCTGAAAGGGGCCCCTAGTAGGTCACTGAGTTACACAGGGACAGGGTTAACTACCCCCTGAAAGGTGCCCCTAGTAGGTCACTGAGTTGCACAGGGACAGGGTTAACTACTGCCTGAAACGGGCCCCTAGTAGGTCACTGAGTTGCACAGGGACAGGGTTAACTACCCCCAGAAACGGGCCCCTAGTAGCTCACTGAGTTACACAGGGACAGGGTTAACTACCCCTTGAAACGGGCCCCTGGTAGGTCACTGAGTTACACAGGGACAGGGTTAACTACCCCCTGAAACAGGCCACTAGTAGGTCACTAAGGTACACAAGGACAGGGTTAACTAAGCCCTGAAACCGGCCCCTAGTAGGTCACTAAGTTACACAGGGACAGGGTTAATTACCCCCTGAAACGGGATCCTTGTAGGTCACTGGGTTAGACAGGGACAGAGTTAACTACCCCCGAAACAGGCCCATAGTAGGTCACTCAGTTACAGAGCGATAGGGTAAACTACCCCCTCAAAGGGGCCCCAAGTAGGTTTCTGAGCTACACAGGGAGAGGGTTAACTACCCCCTGAAACGGGCCCCTAGTAGGTTTCTGAGCTACACAGGGACAGGGTTAACTACCCCCTGAAACGGGGCCCTAGTAGGTACTGAGTTACACAGGGACAGGGTTAACTGCCCCATGAAACGGGCCCCTAGTAGGTCACTGAGTTACACAGGGACAGGGTTAACTAACCCCTGAAACGGGCCCCTAGTAGGTCACTCAGTTACACAGGGACAGGGTTAACTACCCCCTTAAACGGGCCCCTAGTAGGTCACTGAGTTACACAGGGACAGGGTAAACTACCCCCTGAAACAGGCCACTGGTATGTCACTGAGTTACACAGGGACAGGGTTAACTACCCCCTGAAACAGTCCCCTAGTAGGTCACTGAGTTGCACCGGGACAGGGTAAACTACCCCCTGAAACGGGCACCTAGTAGGTCACTGAGTTACACAGGGACAGGGTTAACTACCCCCTGTAACGGGCCTCTAGTAGATTACTGAGTTACACAGGGACAGGGTAAAATACCCCCTCAAACATTCACCTAGTAGGTCACTGAGTTACACAGGGAGAGGGTTAACTACCCCGTGAAACAGGCCCCTAGTAGGTCACTGAGTTAAACAGGGACAGGGTTAACTACCCCCTGAAACGGGCTTCTAGTAGGTGCTGAGTTACACAGGGACAGGGTTAACTACCCCCTGAAACGGACTCCTAGTAGGTCACTGAGTTACACAGGGACAGGGTTAACTGCCCCCTGAAACGGGCCCCTAATAGGTACTGAGTTACACAGGGACAGGGTTAACTACCCCCTGAAACGGACTTCTAGTAGGTCACTGAGTTACACAGGGACAGGGTTAACTGCCCCCTGAAACGGGCCCCTAGTAGGTACTGAGTTACACAGGGGCAGGGTTAAGTACCCCCTGAAACGGGCCCCTAGTAGGTTTCTGAGCTACACAGGGACAGGGTTAACTACCCCCTGAAACGGGGCCCTAGTAGGTACTGAGTTACACAGGGACAGGGTTAACTGCCCCATGAAACGGGCCCCTAGTAGGTCACTGAGTTACACAGGGACAGGGTTAACTAACCCCTGAAACGGGCCCCTAGTAGGTCACTCAGTTACACAGGGACAGGGTTAACTACCCCCTTAAACGGGCCCCTAGTAGGTCACTGAGTTACACAGGGACAGGGTAAACTACCCCCTGAAACAGGCCACTGGTATGTCACTGAGTTACACAGGGACAGGGTTAACTACCCCCTGAAACAGTCCCCTAGTAGGTCACTGAGTTGCACCGGGACAGGGTAAACTACCCCCTGAAACGGGCACCTAGTAGGTCACTGAGTTACACAGGGACAGGGTTAACTACCCCCTGTAACGGGCCTCTAGTAGATTACTGAGTTACACAGGGACAGGGTAAAATACCCCCTCAAACATTCACCTAGTAGGTCACTGAGTTACACAGGGAGAGGGTTAACTACCCCGTGAAACAGGCCCCTAGTAGGTCACTGAGTTAAACAGGGACAGGGTTAACTACCCCCTGAAACGGGCTTCTAGTAGGTGCTGAGATACACAGGGACAGGGTTAACTACCCCCTGAAACGGACTCCTAGTAGGTCACTGAGTTACACAGGGACAGGGTTAACTGCCCCCTGTAACCGGCCCCTAGTAGGTACTGAGTTACACAGGGACAGGGTTAACTACCCCCTGAAACGGACTTCTAGTAGGTCACTGAGTTACACAGGGACAGGGTTAACTGCCCCCTGAAACGGGCCCCTAGTAGGTACTGAGTTACACAGGGGCAGGGTTAACTACCCCCTGAAACGGACTCCTAGTAGGTCACTGAGTTACACAGGGACAGGGTTAACTGCCCCCTGAAACGGGCCCCTAGTAGGTCGCTGAGTTGCACACGGACAGGGTTAACTACCCCCTGAAACGGGCCGCAAGAAGGTCACTGAGTTACACAGGGACAGGGTTAACTACTCCCTGAAACGGGCACTTAGTAGGTCACTGAGGTACACAGGGACAGGGTTAACTACCCCATGAAACGGGCCCCTAGTAGGTCATAGAGTTACACAGGGACAGGGTTAACTACCCCCTGAAACGGGCACTTAGTAGGTCACTGAATTACACAGGGACAGGGTTAACTACCCCCTGAAACGGGCACTTAGTATGTCACTGAGTTACACAGGGACAGGGTTAACTACCCCCTGAAACGGGACCCTAGTAGGTCACTGAGTTACACAGGGAAAGGGTTAACTACCCCCTGAAATGGGCCACAAGTAGGTCACTGAGTTGCACAGGGACAGGGTTAACTACCCCCTGAAATGGGACACTAGTAGGTCACTGAGTTACACAGGGACAGTGTAAAATACCCCCTGAAACAGGCCATTAGTAGGTCACTGAGTTACACAGGGACAGGGTTAACTACCCCCTGAAACGGGACCCTAGTAGGTCACAGAGTTACACAGGGACAGGGTTAACTGCCCCTTGAAATGGGCCCCTAGTAGGTCACTGAGTTGCACAGGGACAGGGTTAACTACCCCCTGAAACGGGCCCCTAGTAGGTCACTGAGTAGCACAGGGACAGGGTTAACTAACCCCTGAATCGGGATCCTAGTAGGTCACTGATTTACACAGGGACAGGGTTAACTACCCCCTGAATCGGGATCCTAGTAGTTCACTGAGTTGCACAGGGACAGGATTAACTACCCCCTGAAAAGGGCTCCCAGTAGGTCATTCAGTTACACAGGGACAGGGTTAACTACCCCCTGATACAGGCCCCTAGTAGGTCGCTGAGTTACACAGGGACAGGGTTAACTACCCCCTGAAACGGGCTCTTAATAGGTCACTGAGTTACACAGGGACAGGGTTAACTACCCCCTGAAATGGGCCCCTAGTAGGTCACAGAGTTACAAAGGGACAGGGTTAACTACCCCCTGAAAAAGGCCCCTAGTAGGTCACTGAGTTACACAGGGACAGGGTTAACTACCCTCTGAAACAGGCTACTAGTAGGTCAGTGAGATACACAGGGACAGGGTTAACTACCCCCTGAAACAGGCTCCCAGTAGGTCAGTGAGTTACACAGGGACAGGGTTAACTACCCCCTGAAACTGGCCCCTAGTAAGTCAATGAGTTACACAGGGACAGGGTTAACTACCCCCAGAAACGGGCCCCTAGTAGGTCAGTGAGTTACACAGTGACAGGGTTAACTACCCCCAGAAACGGGCCCCGAGTACGTCAATGAGTTACACAGGGACAGGTTTAACTACCCACTGAAACGGGCCCCAGGTAGTTCACTGAGTTACAGAGGGACAGGGTTAACTACCCCCTGAAACGGGCCCCTAGTAGGTCACTGAGTTGCACAGGGGCAGGGTTAACTAAGCCCTGAAACCGGCCCCTAGTAGGTCACTGAGCTACACAGGGACAGGATAAACAACCCCCTGAAAGGTGCCCCTAGTAGGTTTCTGAGCTTCACAGGGACAGGGTTAACTACCCCCAGAAACGGGCCCCTAGTAGGTACTGAGTTACACAGGGACAGGGTTAACTACCCCCTGAAACGGGCCCCTAGTAGGTACTGAGTTACACAGGGACAGGGTTAACTACCCCCTGAAATGGGCCCCTAGTAGGTACTGAGTTACACAGGAACAGGGTTAACTACCCCCTGAAACGTGCCCATAGTAGGTCACTGAGTTACACAGGGACAGGGTTAACTACCCCCTGAAACGGGCCTCTAGTTGGTCACTGAGTTGCACAGGCACAGGGTTAAATTACCCCCTGAAACGGGCCCCTAGTAGGTCACTCAGTTACACAGGGACAGGGTTAACTACCCCCTGAAACGGGCTCCTAGTAGGTAGCTGAGTTGCACAGGGAGAGGGTTAAATACCCCCTGAAACGGGCCCCTAGTAGTTCACTGAGTTACACAGGGACAGGGTTAACTGCCCCTTGAAACGGGCACCTAGTAGGTCACTGAGTTACACAGGGACAGGGTTAACTACCCCCTGAAATGGGCCCATAGTAGGTCACTGAGTTACACAGGGACAGGATTAACTACCCCCTGAAAGGGGCCCCTACTTGGTCACTGAGTTACACTGGGACAGGGTTAACTACCCCCTGAAAGGGGCCCCTAGTAAGTCACTGATTTACACAGGGACAGGGTTAACTACCCCTTGAAACGGGCCCCTGGTAGGTCACTGAGTTACACAGGGACAGGGTTAACTGCCCCCTGAAACAGGCCACTAGTAGGTCACTAAGTTACACAGGGACAGGGTTAACTAATCCCTGAATCCGGCCCCTAGTAGGTCACTAAGTTACACAGGGAGAGGGTTAATTACCCCCTGAAACGGGATCCTAGTAGGTCACTGGGTTAGACAGGGACAGAGTTAACTACCCCCTGAAACAGGCCCATAGTAGGTCACTCAGTTACTCAGCGATAGGGTAAACTACCCCCTCAAAGGGGCCCCAAGTAGGTTTCTGAGCTACACAGGGACAGGATTAACTACCCCCTGAAACGGTCCCCTAGTAGGTTTCTGAGCTACACAGGGACAGGGTTAACTAGCCCCTGAAACGGGGCCCTAGTAGGTACTGAGTTACACAGGGACAGGGTTAACTGCCCCATGAAACGGGCCCCTAGTAGGTCACTGAGTTACACAGGGACAGGGTTAACTACCCCCTGAAACGGGCCCCTAGTAGGTCACTGAGTTGCACAGGGACAGGGTTAACTATACCCTGAAACGGGCTCCAAGTAGGTCACTCAGTTACACAGGGACAGGATTAACTAAGCCCTTAAACGGGCCCCTAGTAGGTCACTCAGTTACACAGGGACAGGGTTAACTACCCCCTGAAACGGTCCCCAAGTAGGTCACTGAGTTACACAGGGACAGGGTAAACTACGCCCTGAAACGGAACCCTAGTAGGTCACTGAGTTGCACAGGGACAGGGATAACTACACCATGAAACGGGCCCCTAGTAGGTCACTGAGTTACACAGGGACAGGGTTAACTAACCCCTGAAACGGGCCCCTAGTAGGTCACTCAGTTACACAGGGACAGGGTTAACTACCCCCTTAAACGGGCCCCTAGTAGGTCACTGAGTTACACAGGGACAGGGTAAACTACCCCCTGAAACAGGCCACTGGTATGTCACTGAGTTACACAGGGACAGGGTTAACTACCCCCTGAAACAGTCCCCTAGTAGGTCACTGAGTTGCACCGGGACAGGGTAAACTACCCCCTTGAAACGGGCACCTAGTAGGTCACTGAGTTACACAGGGACAGGGTTAACTACCCCCTGTAACGGGCCTCTAGTAGATTACTGAGTTACACAGGGACAGGGTAAAATACCCCCTCAAACATTCACCTAGTAGGTCACTGAGTTACACAGGGAGAGGGTTAACTACCCCGTGAAATAGGCCCCTAGTAGGTCACTGAGTTAAACAGGGACAGGGTTAACTACCCCCTGAAACGGGCTTCTAGTAGGTGCTGAGTTACACAGGGACAGGGTTAACTACCCCCTGAAACGGACTCCTAGTAGGTCACTGAGTTACACAGGGACAGGGTTAACTGCCCCCTGAAACGGGCCCCTAGTAGGTACTGAGTTACACAGGGACAGGGTTAACTACCCCCTGAAACGGACTTCTAGTAGGTCACTGAGTTACACAGGGACAGGGTTAACTGCCCCCTGAAACGGGCCCCTAGTAGGTACTGAGTTACACAGGGGCAGGGTTAAGTACCCCCTGAAACGGGCCCCTAGTAGGTTTCTGAGCTACACAGGGACAGGGTTAACTACCCCTGAAACGGGGCCCTAGTAGGTACTGAGTTACACAGGGACAGGGTTAACTGCCCCATGAAACGGGCCCCTAGTAGGTCACTGAGTTACACAGGGACAGGGTTAACTAACCCCTGAAACGGGCCCCTAGTAGGTCACTCAGTTACACAGGGACAGGGTTAACTACCCCCTTAAACGGGGCCCCTAGTAGGTCACTGAGTTACACAGGGACAGGGTAAACTACCCCCTGAAACAGGCCACTGGTATGTCACTGAGTTACACAGGGACAGGGTTAACTACCCCCTGAAACAGTCCCCTAGTAGGTCACTGAGTTGCACCGGGACAGGGTAAACTACCCCCTGAAACGGGCACCTAGTAGGTCACTGAGTTACACAGGGACAGGGGTTACTTACCCCCTGTAACGGGCCTCTAGTAGATTACTGAGTTACACAGGGACAGGGTAAAATACCCCCTCAAACATTCACCTAGTAGGTCACTGAGTTACACAGGGAGAGGGTTAACTACCCCGTGAAACAGGCCCCTAGTAGGTCACTGAGTTAAACAGGGACAGGGTTAACTACCCCCTGAAACGGGCTTCTAGTAGGTGCTGAGATACACAGGGACAGGGTTAACTACCCCCTGAAACGGACTCCTAGTAGGTCACTGAGTTACACAGGGACAGGGTTAACTGCCCCCTGAAACGGGCCCCTAGTAGGTACTGAGTTACACAGGGACAGGGTTAACTACCCCCTGAAACGGACTTCTAGTAGGTCACTGAGTTACACAGGGACAGGGTTAACTGCCCCCTGAAACGGGCCCCTAGTAGGTACTGAGTTACACAGGGGCAGGGTTAACTACCCCCTGAAACGGACTCCTAGTAGGTCACTGAGTTACACAGGGACAGGGTTAACTGCCCCCTGAAACGGGCCCCTAGTAGGTCGCTGAGTTGCACACGGACAGGGTTAACTACCCCCTGAAACGGGCCGCAAGAAGGTCACTGAGTTACACAGGGACAGGGTTAACTACTCCCTGAAACGGGCACTTAGTAGGTCACTGAGGTACACAGGGACAGGGTTAACTACCCCATGAAACGGGCCCCTAGTAGGTCATAGAGTTACACAGGGACAGGGTTAACTACCCCCTGAAACGGGCACTTAGTAGGTCACTGAATTACACAGGGACAGGGTTAACTACCCCCTGAAACGGGCACTTAGTATGTCACTGAGTTACACAGGGACAGGGTTAACTACCCCCTGAAACGGGACCCTAGTAGGTCACTGAGTTACACAGGGAAAAGGGTTAACTACCCCCTGAAATGGGCCACAAGTAGGTCACTGAGTTGCACAGGGACAGGGTTAACTACCCCCTGAAATGGGACACTAGTAGGTCACTGAGTTAACACAGGGGACAGTGTAAAATACCCCCTGAAACAGGCCATTAGTAGGTCACTGAGTTACACAGGGACAGGGTTAACTACCCCCTGAAACGGGACCCTAGTAGGTCACAGAGTTACACAGGGACAGGGTTAACTGCCCCTTGAAATGGGCCCTAGTAGGTCACTGAGTTGCACAGGGACAGGGTTAACTACCCCCTGAAACGGGCCCCTAGTAGGTCACTGAGTAGCACAGGGACAGGGTTAACTAACCCCTGAATCGGGATCCTAGTAGGTCACTGATTTACACAGGGACAGGGTTAACTACCCCCTGAATCGGGATCCTAGTAGTTCACTGAGTTGCACAGGGACAGGATTAACTACCCCCTGAAAAGGGCTCCCAGTAGGTCATTCAGTTACACAGGGACAGGGTTAACTACCCCCTGATACAGGCCCCTAGTAGGTCGCTGAGTTACACAGGGACAGGGTTAACTACCCCCTGAAACGGGCTCTTAATAGGTCACTGAGTTACACAGGGACAGGGTTAACTACCCCCTGAAATGGGCCCCTAGTAGGTCACAGAGTTACAAAGGGACAGGGTTAACTACCCCCTGAAAAAGGCCCTAGTAGGTCACTGAGTTACACAGGGACAGGGTTAACTACCCTCTGAAACAGGCTACTAGTAGGTCAGTGAGATACACAGGGACAGGGTTAACTACCCCCTGAAACAGGCTCCCAGTAGGTCAGTGAGTTACACAGGGACAGGGTTAACTACCCCCTGAAACTGGCCCCTAGTAAGTCAATGAGTTACACAGGGACAGGGTTAACTACCCCCAGAAACGGGCCCCTAGTAGGTCAGTGAGTACACAGTGACAGGGTTAACTACCCCCAGAAACGGGCCCCGAGTACGTCAATGAGTTACACAGGGACAGGTTTAACTACCCACTGAAACGGGCCCCAGGTAGTTCACTGAGTTACAGAGGGGACAGGGTTAACTCCCCCTGAAACGGGCCCATAGTAGGTCACTGAGTTGCACAGGGGCAGGTTAACTAAGCCCTGAAACCGGCCCCTAGTAGGTCACTGA
>NW_027600456.1:7500-14410 GCF_964194155.1 Cetorhinus maximus | reverse complement strand
TCTCTCTCTCTCTCTGTGTCTCTCTCTCTCTCTCTGTGTCTCTCTCTCTCTCTGTGTCTCTCTCTCTCTGTGTGTCTCTCTCTCTCTGTGTCTCTCTCTCTCTGTGTCTCTCTCTCTCTCTCTGTGTCTCTCTCTCTGTGTCTCTCTCTCTGTGTCTCTCTCTCTGTGTCTCTCTCTCTGTGTCTCTCTCTCTGTCTCTCTCTCTCTCTGTCTCTCTCTCTCTCTGTCTCTCTCTCTCTCTGTCTCTCTGTCTCTGTCTCTGTCTCTCTCTCTCTGTCTCTCTCTCTCTCTGTCTCTCTCTCTCTGTCTCTCTCTCTCCCCCCCCCAACCTTCCTTCTTTCCCTCTCTCTCTGCCTCTCTCGCGCTTTGGAGTTGCCCCCGCGCTTTCCGTCGTCTCACCCTCGCATACTTTCACCCTCTTCCTCCTCCCTCCCTCCCTCTCCCCCGCACAGGAAGGTGTTCTTCACCGACTACGGCCAGATCCCCAAGGTGGAGCGCTGCGACATGGACGGCCAGAACCGGACCAAACTGGTGGACAGCAAGATCGTCTTCCCTCACGGGATCGCCCTGGACCTGGTGAACAGGCTGGTGTACTGGGCCGACGCCTACCTGGACTACATCGAGGTGGTGGACTACGAGGGCAAGAATCGGCAGGCCATCATCCAGGGGCAGTTCGTAAGTATCTGGGGGTGGGGCGACGGGGGGCTTTACCAGGCGTAGGCTGGAGGGGGCTGAAACCCCACCAACCCCCCAGCCATCCCACCCAACCAACCGACCCCCTATCCTAGGTGGCAAGTGTCCACCTGAGCCCGTTGAACACGCCTCACACTTTTAGGCAAGATATCGAGGTTCAATGGCCTGAATATATTCACTGACCAGGCCCCCACTGCTCTCTGGGGGAGAGAATTTCACAGACTGAGCACCTTCTGTGAGAAGAAATTCCCCCTCGTCTCCGTCTTCAATGGGGGACCCCTTATTCTAGAAACTGTGCCCCCCTCCCTCCCTCCCTCGTTCTAGATTCCCTCACGAGGGGGGGAGGGGGAAACATCCTCTCAGCATCCACCCTGTCAAGCCCCCCTTCTCCTCCTCTCAGAATCTGATCTGTTTCAATTATATCACCTCTCGTTCTTCTAAACTCCCAACGGGGGACAGGGCCCCAACCTGCTCAACCTTACCCCGTGAGACAAACCCCCCTTCGTCCCAGGGATCAGCCCCAGTGAACCTTCTCCCAACGGCCCCCAATGCCAGTACGTCTCCCCTTCCCTAAAGTACGGAGGGCGGTGGTCTCGGAGCGGGACGGGGGTGGGCGTTCCCCGAGGGTCAGTGTGAGGACCATCTGGAATTTGAGACCAGAGGGGACATCGTTTCTGAGTGGTGAATACTGCTCGAAAAGAGAGGCGCGTGTTGCCGGAAGTTTCCATCCGGCGCTCATCAAGGGAAAAGCCAGAGCCCGAAACGTCTGAATCGACAGGCGATGGGTTTCGGGTGAGTGGGTGGGGGTGGACGGCTGGGAGAGGGAGCACAGTCAGTACCGAGGGGGGGGCTGCCAATAAATTGCTGGGGGGAGGGAGGGAGGTTGGACGTTAATCAACCTGCGGGATGGGCAAACGATGATTGTCATTCGACACGGACGGACGTACGAGTTAGGAGGCCACTCGGCCCCTCGATCCTGCTACCCCTCCCCCGTTCAGTAAGGTCGTGGCTGATCCGATTGTAACCACCTCCCCCCCACCGATAACCCATCACCCATCGCCCCCACCCCTTGTCCATCAGGAATCCATCCACCTCGGCCTTGGAAACATTCAGAGTCTCTGCTCCCACCGCCTTTCGAGGAAGAGAGTTCCAGAGACTCACCCACCTCCCCCTCGGAGAGAAAACATTTCTCCTCATCATCACTTATCCGCTGGAAAGGTGCGAGTCTGGATGGGGATCACAAAGGTGGTGCTGGAGGTGGGGGTAGCACATACCCGGAAAGTTTCGACAAGCTGGAGGCGGTGGTGGGGGCGTGGGGGGAGGGGGGCACAACCTCATAGAGGTCTTTAAAACCATGGACGGTTTTGATAGAGGGGGTACGGAGACCATGTTTCCTCTTGTGCGGGGGTGGGGTGCATACCAGAACTCGGGACGCCATCAATGTAAGACAGTCACAAATAAGTCCGGTCGGTGGGGGTGGAATTCAGGAGAAACTTCTTGACCACGGGGAGCGGGGGAGAATGTGGGACTCGCTCCCACGGGGAGTGGGGAGAATGTGGGACTCGCTCCCACGGGGAGTGGGGGAGAATGTGGGACTCGCTCCCGCGGGGAGTGGGGAAAATGTGGGACTCGCTCCCACGGGGAGTGGGGAGAATGTGGGACTCGCTCCCACGGGGAGTGGGGGAGAATGTGGGACTCGCTCCCACGGGGAGTGGGGGAGAATGTGGGACTCGCTCCCACGGGGAGTGGGGGAGAATGTGGGACTCGCTCCCACGGGGAGTGGGGGAGAATGTGGGACTCGCTCCCACGGGGAGTGGGGGAGAATGTGGGACTCGCTCCCGCGGGGAGTGGGGAGAATGTGGGACTCGCTCCCACGGGGAGTGGGGGGGAATGTGGGACTCGCTCCCACGGGGAGTGGGGGAGAATGTGGGACTCGCTCCCGCGGGGAGTGGGGGAGAATGTGGGACTCGCTCCCACGGGGAGTGGGGAGAATGTGGGACTCGCTCCCACGGGGAGTGGGGGAGAATGTGGGACTCGCTCCCGCGGGGAGTGGGGGAGAATGTGGGACTCGCTCCCACGGGGAGTGGGGAGAATGTGGAACTCGCTCCCATGGGGAGAATGTGGGACTCGCTCCCACGGGGTGTGGTCGAGGTGAATAGCGTCGATGTATTGAAGGGGGGAGAAGCTGGATAAACACACGAGGAAGAAAGGAATAGAAGGATAGGGTGATGGGGGGGTGAAGGAAGCTCGTGTGGGGCAGAAACACTGGCACAGAGCAGATGGACCGAATGGCCTGTTTCTGTGCTGTATATTCTGAGTACAGCCTCAGAGAGGGTGCGGAGGGAGATTTACCAGAACGGGAGCCCTGCGGGGGTGGGGAGGATGAGGGGACTTCAGTTCACGTGGAGGGGACTGGAGAAGCTGGGATTGTTCTCCTTAGAGCAGAGAAGGTTAAGGGAGGGAGGGAGGGGGGGAGATTGAATCGAGATGTTCAAAATCACGAAGGGGGGGTTTGGGGTAGAGTAGGAGAGGGAGAGACTGTTTCCCAGTGGGCGGGAGGGTCGGTAACCAGAGGGGACACAGATTGAAGAGAATCGGGAACAGAACCAGAGGATGGGGGTGGGGGGGAGATGAGGAGAGTTGCTTTCATACAAGGAGGTGGGGGGTTGTTTTAAACCCAGGATATTTGCCTGAGAGTGAGGAGGAGGCCGGTCCACCTGTGGCTTTTGCCAGGGATTTCAGGGGCTTGCGCGGTAAAGGCGGGGGAGTGGGACTAACTGGGCCACTCTTGCAGGGGGGGACAGCATGGGGCAGGGCAGGCAGAATGGCCTCCTCCTGTGGTTCTCCGCCAGGTCTGCAGAACCGGGTTCGGCCGGCGCTTTTCGAATGGCGATCGGGCGGGCGTGCGCAAGACGC
The DNA here is from genome assembly GCF_964194155.1 of Cetorhinus maximus. Classification (NCBI taxonomy): domain Eukaryota; kingdom Metazoa; phylum Chordata; class Chondrichthyes; order Lamniformes; family Cetorhinidae; genus Cetorhinus; species Cetorhinus maximus. The sequence continues at coordinate 10,801 of NW_027600456.1, read as the reverse complement.
GGTGGGGAATTTTTTGGGGAGGAAGGGGTCGGCGGTGAACGTGTTCTGCCAGGTGGTGGCCTTCCCTCTCAGCCCTTCTCCCCTCTCTCTCTCCCTCCTCCCCCCCTCCTCGCAGATCGAGCACCTGTACGGCCTCACCGTGTTCGAGAACTACCTGTACGCCACCAATTCTGACAACGCTAACACGCAGCAGAAAACCAGCGTGGTGCGCGTGAATCGCTTCAACAAGACCGACTTCCAGGTGGTGACGCGGGTCGACAAGGGCGGCGCCCTGCACGTTTACCACCAGAGACGCCAGCCCGCAGGTCAGTGCGGGCTCGGGCCCCACCAGCTGGTCAAACGGTGCGAACGGACCGCGCGAGGAGCTCGGCTCATCGACTTCAGTCGGTGGTTGGTGGTTGGTGTAGCCTCCGAGCGCAGTCGGGGTTGTTCAGCGGGTGCTGTCCGAACGCGGAACCGCTTGCAACGGCAGACGCTGAACTTTGGGTTTGGCCGGCGAGTGCGGCCCTTGCTCTACCGAGTACGAATAACCCCAGAATTGCCGGGGGACTTGGGGAACTTTGGGGGGTGTGTGTGTGTGTGTGTGGGACCGAGGGTGTGTGTGGGCGCGAGGTTGCGCGTGTGCGTGTGGGAGCGAGGGTACGCACGTGTGTTTGGGTTGGGGTGTGTGTGGTTTGTAGACAGTGCATTGAGGGTGTGAGAGGGCTGTTGGTGTTTTTTTTATTCATTCACGGGGATGTGGGTGTCGCTGGGCTGGGCGCAGCATTTATTGCCCATCCCTAATTGCCCCTTGAGAAGGTGGGGGTGGTGAGCCGCCTTCTTGAGCCGCTGCAGTCCCCGTGTGGTGTAGGTACACCCACAGCGCTGTTAGGGAGGGAGTTCCAGGATTTTGTCCCGTGTGGTGTTGGTACACCCACAGCGCTGTTAGGGAGGGAGTTCTAGGATTTTGTCCCGTGTCGTGTAGGTACACCCACAGCGTTGTTAGGGAGGGAGTTCCAGGATTTTGTCCGTGTGGTGTAGGTACACCCACGGCGCTGTTAGGGAGGGAGTTCCAGGATTTTGACCCGGCGACAGTGAAGGAACGGCCCATATATTTCAAAGTCGGGATGGTGAGTGGCTCGGGAGGGGAACTTGCAGGTGGTGGTGTTCCCCATGGGTCTGCTGCCCTCGTCCTTCTAGACGGTAGAGGTCGTGGGTTTGGGCAGCGCTGTCGAAGGAGCCCTTGGTGAGTTGCTGCAGTGCATCTTGTAGATGGTACACACACTGCTGCCCCTGTGCGTCGGTGGTGGTGGAGGGAGTGAATGTTGGTGGATGGGGTGCCCCATCGAGCGGGGGCTGCTTTGTCCTGGACGGTGTCGAGCTTCTCGAGTGTTGTGGGAGCTGCACTCACCCAGGCAAGTGGGGAGTGTTCCATCACACTCCTGACTTGTGCCTTGTCGATGGTGGACAGGATTTGGGGGAGTCAGGAGGTGAGTGACTCTCCGCAGGATTCCCAGCCTCTGACCTGTTCTTGTAGCCACAGTATTTATATGTCTGGTCCAGTTCAGTTTCTGTCAATGGTAACCCCCAGGATGTTGATCGTCATAGTCACAGTTATAGAGGTCTACAGCACAGAAAAAGGCCCTTCGGCCCATCGGGTCTGCGTAGGTCAAACAAGTACCTAACTATTCTAATCCCATTTTCCAGCACTAGGCCCATAGCCTTGTATGCCATGGCATCGCAAGTGCACATCCAAATACTTCTTAAATAAGGGTTTCTGCCTCTACCACTCTTTCAAGCAATGAGTTCCAGATTCCCACCACCCTCTGGGTGAAAAAATTCTTCCTTACATCCCCTCTAAACCTCCTGCCCCTTACCTTAAATAGTGTGGGATTCAGCGATGGTAATGCCATTGAATGTCATGGGGCAATGGTTGGATTCTCTCTTGTTGGAGATGGTCATTGCCTGGCACTTGTGTGGCGTGATGTTACTTGCCACTGGTCAGCCCCAAGCCTGGATATTGTCCAGGTCTTGCTGCATTTGGACATGGACTGTTTCAGTATCTGAGGAGTCGTGAATGGTGCTGAACATTGTGCAATCATCAGCGAACATCCCCACTTCTGACCTTATGATGGAAGGAAGGTCATTGATGAAGCAGCTGAAGATGGTTGGGCCGAGGTCACTACCCTGAGGAACTCCTGCAGTGATATCCTGGAACTGAGATGACTGACCTCCAACAACCACAGCCATCTTCCTTTGTGCTAGGTATGACTCCAACCAGCGGAGAGTTTTGCCCCTGATTCCCATTGACTCCAGTTTTGCTAGGGCTCCTTGATGCCACACTCGGTCAAATGCGGCCTTGATGTCAAGGGCAGTCACTCTCACCTCACCTCGGGAGTTCAGCTCTTTTGTCCATGTTTGAACCAAGGTTGTAATGAGGTCAGGAGCTGAGTGGCCCTGGCAGAACCCAAACTGGGTGTCAGTGAACAGGCTATTGCTAAGCAAGTGCCGCTAGATAGCACTGTTGATGACCCCTTCCATTACTTTACTGATGATGGAGAGTAGACTGATGGGGCGGTAATTGGCCGGGTTGGATTTGTCTTGCTTTTTGTGTACAGGACATACCTGGGCAATTTTCCACATAGCTGGGTAGATGCCAGTGTTGTAGCTGTACTGGAACAGCTTGGCTAGGGGCGTGGCAAATTCTGGAGCACAAGTCTTCAGTACTATTGCTGGAATATTGTCAGGGCCCATAGCCTTTGCAGTATCCAGTGCCTTCAGCCATTTCTTGATATCACGTGGAGTGAATTGAATTGGCTGAAGACTGGCATCTGTGATGCTGGGGACCTCCGGAGGAGGCCGAGATGGATCATCCACTCGGCACATCTGGCTGAAGATTGTTGGGAATGCTTAGCCTTATCTTTTGTACTGATGTGCTGGGCTCCTCCATCATTGAGGATGGGGATATTTGTGGTGCCTCCTCCTCCAGTGAGTTGTTTAATTGTCCACCACCATTCACGACTGGATGTGGCAGGACTGCAGAACTTAAATCTGACCCGTTGGTTGTGGAATCACAGAATCGCACAGTGCAGAAGAGGCCTATCGGCCCATCGAGTCTGCACCGACAAGTGAGAAACACCTGACCTACCTCCCTAATCCCATTTACCAACACTTGGCCCATAGCCTTGAATGTTATGACGTGCCAAGTGCTTATCCAGGTAATTTTTAAATGATGCCTTAAAGGGATCGCTTAGCTCTGTCTATCACTTGCTGCTTATGCTGTTTGGCACGCAAGTAGTCCTGTGTTGTAGTTTCACCAGGT
>NW_027600455.1:5000-14419 GCF_964194155.1 Cetorhinus maximus | reverse complement strand
TCTCTCTGACCCTGTGTTATGCTCTCTCTCTCGCTCTCTCTCACTCTGACCCTGTGTTATTCTATCTCTCTCTCTCTCTCTCTCTGACCCTGTGTTATTCTCTCTCTCTCTCTATCTCTCTCTGACCCTGTGTTATTCTCTCTCTCTCTCTCTCCCTTTGACCCTGTGTTATTCTCTCTCTCTCTCTCTCTCTCTCTGACCCTGTGTTATTCTCTCTCTCTCTCTCTCCCTTTGACCCTGTGTTATTCTCTCTCTCTCTCTCTCTCTCTCTGACCCTGTGTTATTCTCTCTCTCTCTCTCTCCCTTTGACCCTGTGTTATTCTCTCTCTCTCTCTCTCTCTCTCTGACCCTGTGTTATTCTCTCTCTCTCTCTCTCTCTCTGACCCTGTGTTATTCTCTCTCTCTCTCTCTCTCTCTCTGACCCTGTGTTATTCTCTCTCTCTCTCTCTCCCTTTGACCCTGTGTTATTCTCTCTCTCTCTCTCTCTCTCTCTGACCCTGTGTTATTCTCTCTCTCTCTCTCTCTCTCCCTTTGACCCTGTGTTATTCTCTCTCTCTCTCTCTCTCTCTCTGACCCTGTGTTATTCTCTCTCTCTCTCTCTCCCTTTGACCCTGTGTTATTCTCTCTCTCTCTCTCTCTCTCTCTGACCCTGTGTTATTCTCTCTCTCTCTCTCCCTTTGACCCTGTGTTATTCTCTCTCTCTCTCTCTCTCTCTCTGACCCTGTGTTATTCTCTCTCTCTCTCTCTCTCTCTGACCCTGTGTTATTCTCTCTCTCTCTCTCTATCTCTCTCTGACCCTGTGTTATTCTCTCTCTCGCTCTCTCTCTGTGACCCTGTGTTATTCTCTCTCTCTCTCTCTCTCTCTCTGACACTGTGTTATTCTCTCTCTCTCTCTCTCTCGCTCTGACACTGTGTTATTCTCTCTCTGACCCTGTGTTATTCTCGCTCGCTCTCTCTCTATCACTCTCTGACCCTGTGTTATTCTCTCTCTCTCTCTCGCTCTCTTTTTGACCCTGTGTTATTCTCTCTCTCTCTGACCCTGTGTTATTCTCGCTCGCTCTCTCTCTATCACTCTCTGACCCTGTGTTATTCTCTCTCTCTCTCTCTCTCTCTCTCTTTCACCCTGTGTTATTCTCTCTCTCTCTGACCCTGTGTTATTCTCTCTCTGTCTCTCTCTCTCTGACCCTGTGTTATTCTCTCTCTCTCTATCTCTCTGACGCTGTGTTATTCCCTCTCTCTCTCTCTCTATCTCTCTCTGACCCTGTGTTATTCTCTCTCTCTCTCTCTCTCTCTCTGACCCTGTGTTATTCTCTCTCTCTCTCTCTATCTCTGTCTGACCCTGTGTTATTCTCTCTCTCGCTCTCTCTCTGTGACCCTGTGTTATTCTCTCTCTCTCTCTCTCTCTCTCTCTGACACTGTGTTATTCTCTCTCTCTCTCTCTCTCGCTCTGACACTGTGTTATTCTCTCTCTGACCCTGTGTTATTCTCGCTCGCTCTCTCTCTATCACTCTCTGACCCTGTGTTATTCTCTCTCTCTCTCTCGCTCTCTTTTTGACCCTGTGTTATTCTCTCTCTCTCTGACCCTGTGTTATTCTCGCTCGCTCTCTCTCTATCACTCTCTGACCCTGTGTTATTCTCTCTCTCTCTCTCTCTCTCTCTCTTTCACCCTGTGTTATTCTCTCTCTCTCTGACCCTGTGTTATTCTCTCTCTGTCTCTCTCTCTCTGACCCTGTGTTATTCTCTCTCTCTCTATCTCTCTGACGCTGTGTTATTCCCTCTCTCTCTCTCTCTATCTCTCTCTGACCCTGTGTTATTCTCTGTCTCTCGCTCTCTCTGGCCCTGTGTTATTCTCTCTCTATCGCTCTCTATCTCTCTGTGACCCTGTGTTATTCTCTCTCTCTCTATATCTCTCTGAAGCTGTGTTATTCACTCTCTCTCTCTCTCTAACTCTCTCTGACCCTGTGTTATTCTCTCTCTATCGCTCTCTATCTCTCTGTGACCCTGTGTTATTCTCTCTCTCTCTCTCTCTCTCTCTTATCCTGTGTTATTCTCTCTCTCTCTCTCTATCTCTCTCTGACCCTGTGTTATTCTCTCTCGCTCTCTCTCTCTCTGACCCTGTGTTATTCTCTCTCTCTCTCTCTCTATCTCTCTCTGACCCTGTGTTATTCTCTCTCTCTCTCTCTCTCTCTCACACACTGTGTTATTCTCTCTCTCTCTCTCTCTACCTCACTCTGACGCTGTGTTAATCTCTCTCTCTCTCTCTCTCTCTGACCCTGTGGTATTCTCTCTCTCTCTCTCTCTCTCTATCTCTCTCTGACCCTGTGTTATTCTCTATCTCTCGCTCTCTCTCTGACCCTGTGTTATTCTCTCTCTCTCTCTCTCTATCTCTCTCTGACCCTGTGTTATTCTCTCTCTCTCTCTCTCTCTCTCACACACTGTGTTATTCTCTCTCTCTCTCTCTCTACCTCACTCTGACGCTGTGTTAATCTCTCTCTCTCTCTCTCTCTCTGACCCTGTGGTATTCTCTCTCTCTCTCTCTCTATCTCTCTCTGACCCTGTGTTATTCTCTATCTCTCGCTCTCTCTCACTCTGACCCTGTGTTATTCTCTCTCTCTCTCTCTCTCTGACCCTGAGTTATGCTCTCTCTCTCGCTCACTCTCACTCTGACCCTGTGTTATTCTCTCTCTCTCTCTATCTCTCTCTGACCCTGTGTTATTCTCTCTCTCTCTCTCTCTCTCTGACCCTGTGTTATTCTCTCTCTCTCTCTCTATCTCTCTCTGACCCTGTGTTATTCTCTCTCGCTCTCTCTCTCTCTGACCCTGTGTTATTCTCTCTCTCTCTCTCTCTATCTCTCTCTGACCCTGTGTTATTCTCTCTCTCTCTCTCTCTATCTCTCTCTCTCTCTGACCCTGTGTTATTCTCTCTCTCTCTATATCTCTCTGACGCTGTGTTATTCACTCTCTCTCTCTCTCTAACTCTCTCTGACCCTGTGTTATTCTCTCTCTATCACTCTCTGAACCTGTGTTATTCTCTCTCTCTCTCTCTATCTCTCTGTGACCCTGTGTTATTCTCTCTCGCTCTCTCTCTCTCTGACCCTGTGTTATTCTCTCTCTCTCTCTCTCTATCTCTCTCTGACCCTGTGTTATTCTCTCTCTCTCTCTCACACACTGTGTTATTCTCTCTCTCTCTCTCTCTACCTCACTCTGACGCTGTGTTAATCTCTCTCTCTCTCTCTGACCCTGTGGTATTCTCTCTCTCTCTCTCTCTATCTCTCTCTGACCCTGTGTTATTCTCTATCTCTCGCTCTCTCTCACTCTGACCCTGTGTTATTCTCTCTCTCTCTCTCTCTCTGACCCTGAGCTATGCTCTCTCTCTCGCTCTCTCTCACTCTGACCCTGTGTTATTCTCTCTCTCTCTCTCTCTCTGACCCTGTGTTATTCTCTCTCTCTCTCTCTCTCTGACCCTGTGTTATTCTCTCTCTCTCTCTCTCTCTCTGACCCTGTGTTATGCTCTCTCTCTCGCTCTCTCTCACTCTGACCCTGTGTTATTCTCTCTCTCTCTCTCTCTCTGACCCTGTGTTATTCTCTCTCTCTCTCTATCTCTCTCTGACCCTGTGTTATTCTCTCTCTCTCTCTCTCTCTCCCTTTGACCCTGTGTTATTCTCTCTCTCTCTCTCTCTCTGACCCTGTGTTATTCTCTCTCTCTCTCTCTCTCTCTCTGACCCTGTGTTATTCTCTCTCTCTCTCTCTCTCTCTCTGACCCTGTGTTATTTTCTCTCTCTCTCTCTCCCTTTGACCCTGTGTTATTCTCTCTCTCTCTGACCCTGTGTTATTCTCGCTCGCTCTCTCTCTATCACTCTCTGACCCTGTGTTATTCTCTCTCTCTCTCTCTCTACCTCTCTCTGACGCTGTGTTAATCTCTCTCTCTCTCTCTGACCCTGTGTTATTCTCTCTCTCTCTCTCTGTCTCTCTGACCCTGTGTTATTCTCTCTCTCTCGCTCTCTCTCACTCTGACCCTGTGTTATTCTCTCTCTCTCTCTCTCTCTCTGACCCTGTGTTATGCTCTCTCTCTCTCTCTCTACCTCTCTCTGACGCTGTGTTAATCTCTCTCTCTCTCTCTCTCTGACCCTGTGTAATTCTCTCTCTCTCTCTCTCTATCTCTCTCTGACCCTGTGTTATTCTCTCTCTCTCGCTCTCTCTCACTCTGACCCTGTGTTATTCTCTCTCTCTCTCTCTCTCTCTGACCCTGTGTTATGCTCTCTCTCTCGCTCTCTCTCACTCTGACCCTGTGTTATTCTCTCTCTCTCTCTCTCTCTCTGACCCTGTGTTATTCTCTCTCTCTCTCCCTTTGACCCTGTGTTATTCTCTCTCTCTCTCTCTCTCTGACCCTGTGTTATTCTCTCTCTCTCTCTCTCTCTCTCTGACCCTGTGTTATTCTCTCTCTCTCTCTCTCTCTCTGACCCTGTGTTATTTTCTCTCTCTCTCTCTCCCTTTGACCCTGTGTTATTCTCTCTCTCTCTGACCCTGTGTTATTCTCGCTCGCTCTCTCTCTATCACTCTCTGACCCTGTGTTATTCTCTCTCTCTCTCTCTCTCTGACCCTGTGTTATTCTCTCTCTCTCTCTATCTCTCTCTGACCCTGTGTTATTCTCTCTCTCTCTCTCTCTCTCCCTTTGACCCTGTGTTATTCTCTCTCTCTCTCTCTCTCTGACCCTGTGTTATTCTCTCTCTCTCTCTCTCTCTCTCTGACCCTGTGTTATTCTCTCTCTCTCTCTATCTCTCTCTGACCCTGTGTTATTCTCTCTCTCTCTCTCTCCCTTTGACCCTGTGTTATTCTCTCTCTCTCTCTCTCTCTCTCTGACCCTGTGTTATTCTCTCTCTCTCTCTCTCCCTTTGACCCTGTGTTATTCTCTCTCTCTCTCTCTCTCTCTCTGACCCTGTGTTATTCTCTCTCTCTCTCTCTCCCTTTGACCCTGTGTTATTCTCTCTCTCTCTCTCTCTCTCTCTGACCCTGTGTTATTCTCTCTCTCTCTCTCTCTCTCTGACCCTGTGTTATTTTCTCTCTCTCTCTCTCCCTTTGACCCTGTGTTATTCTCTCTCTCTCTGACCCTGTGTTATTCTCGCTCGCTCTCTCTCTATCACTCTCTGACCCTGTGTTATTCTCTCTCTCTCTCTCTCTACCTCTCTCTGACGCTGTGTTAATCTCTCTCTCTCTCTCTGACCCTGTGTTATTCTCTCTCTCTCTCTCTGTCTCTCTGACCCTGTGTTATTCTCTCTCTCTCGCTCTCTCTCACTCTGACCCTGTGTTATTCTCTCTCTCTCTCTCTCTCTCTGACCCTGTGTTATGCTCTCTCTCTCTCTCTCTACCTCTCTCTGACGCTGTGTTAATCTCTCTCTCTCTCTCTCTCTCTGACCCTGTGTAATTCTCTCTCTCTCTCTCTCTATCTCTCTCTGACCCTGTGTTATTCTCTCTCTCTCGCTCTCTCTCACTCTGACCCTGTGTTATTCTCTCTCTCTCTCTCTCTCTCTGACCCTGTGTTATGCTCTCTCTCTCGCTCTCTCTCACTCTGACCCTGTGTTATTCTCTCTCTCTCTCTCTCTCTCTGACCCTGTGTTATGCTCTCTCTCTCGCTCTCTCTCACTCTGACCCTGTGTTATTCTCTCTCTCTCTCTCTCTCTCTGACCCTGTGTTATTCTCTCTCTCTCTCTATCTCTCACTGACCCTGTGTTATTCTCTCTCTCTCTCTCTCTCTCTCCCTTTGACCCTGTGTTATTCTCTCTCTGACCCTGTGTTATTCTCTCTCTCTCTCTCTCTCTCTCTCTCTCTGACCCTGTGTTATTCTCTCTCCCTCTCTCTCTCTCTCTGACCCTGTGTTATTCTCTCTCTCTCTCTCTCTCTCCCTTTGACCCTGTGTTATTCTCTCTCTCTCTCTCTCTCTGACCCTGTGTTATTCTCTCTCTCTCTCTCTCTCTGACCCTGTGTTATTCTCTCTCTCTCTCTCTCTCTCCCTTTGACCCTGTGTTATTCTCTCTCTCTCTCTCTCTCTGACCCTGTGTTATTCTCTCTCTCTCTCTCTCTCTGACCCTGTGTTATTCTCTCTCTCTCTCTCTCTCTCTCTCTTTGACCCTGTGTTATTCTCTCTCTCTCTCTCTCTCTCTCTCTCTCTCTTTGACCCTCTGTTATTCTCTCTCTCTCTGACCCTGTGTTATTCTCGCTCGCTCTCTCTCTATCACTCTCTGACCCTGTGTTATTCTCTCTCTCTCTCTCTCTTTGACCCTGTGTTATTCTCTCTCTGACCCTGTGTTATTCTCGCTCGCTCTCTCTCTATCACTCTCTGACCCTGTGTTATTCTCTCTCTCTCTCTCTCTCTCTCTCTCTTTGATCCTGTGTTATTCTCTCTCTCTCTGACCCTGTGATATTCTCGCTCGCTCTCGCTCTCTCTCACTCTGACCCTGTGTTATTCTCTCTCTCTCTCTCTATCTCTCTCTGACCCTGTGTTATTCTCTCTCTCTCTCTATCTCTCTGTGACCCTGTGTTATTCTCTCTCTTGCTCTCTCTCTGTGACCCTGTGTTATTCTCTCTCTCTCTCTCTCTCTCTCTGACACTGTGTTATTCTCTCTCTCTCTCTCTCTCTGACACTGTGTTATTCTCTCTCTCTCTCTCTCTCGCTCTGACACTGTGTTATTCTCTCTCTGACCCTGTGTTATTCTCGCTCGCTCTCTCTCTATCACTCTCTGTCCCTGTGTTATTCTCTCTCTCTCTCTCTCTCTCTCTCTTTCACCCTGTGTTATTCTCTCTCTCTCTGACCCTGTGTTATTCTCTCTCTCTCTCTCTCTCTCTCTGACCCTGTGTTATTCTCTCTCTCTCTATCTCTCTCTGACGCTGTGTTACTCACTCTCTCTCTCTCTCTATCTCTCTCTGACCCTGTGTTATTCTCGCTCTCTCGCTCTCTCTGGCCCTGTGTTATTCTCTCTCTCTCCCTATCTCTCTCTGACCCTGTGTTATTCTCTCTCTCTCTCTCTCTCTCCCTTTGACCCTGTGTTATTCTCTCTCTCTCTCTGACCCTGTGTTATTCTCTCTCTCTCTCCCTTTGACCCTGTGTTATTCTCTATCTCTCTGTGCCCCTGTGTTATTCTCTCTCTCTCTCTCTCTCTCCCTTTGACCCTGTGTTATTCACTCTCTCTCTCTGATCCTCTGTTATTCTCTCTCTCTCTCTCTCTCTCTCTCTCTGACCCTGTGTTATTCTCTCTCTCTCTCTCTCTCTGACCCTGTGTTATTCTCTCTCTCTCTCTCTCTCTCCCTTTGACCCTGTGTTATTCTCTGTCTCTCTCTCTCTCTCTCTGACCCTGTGTTATTCTCTCTCTCTCTCTCTCTCTCCCTTTGACCCTGTGTTATTCTCTGTCTCTCTTTCTCTCTCTCTGACCCTGTGTTATTCTCTCTCTCTCTCTCTCTGTCTCTCTCTGACCCTGTGTTATTCTCTCTCTCTCTCTCTCTCTCTTTGACCCTCTGTTATTCTCTCTCTCTCTGACCCTGTGTTATTCTTGCTCGCTCTCTCTCTATCACTCTCTGACCCTGTGTTATTCTCTCTCTCTCTCTCTCTTTGACCCTGTGTTATTCTCTCTCTGACCCTGTGTTATTCTCGCTCGCTCTCTCTCTATCACTCTCTGACCCTGTGCTATTCTCTCTCTCTCTCTCTCTCTCTTTGACCCTGTGTTATTCTCTCTCTCTCTGACCCTGTGATATTCTCGCTCGCTCTCGCTCTCTCTCACTCTGACCCTGTGTTATTCTCTCTCTCTCTCGCTCTCTCTCACTCTGACCCTGTGTTATTCTCTCTCTATCTCTCTCTGACCCTGTGTTATTCGCTCTCGCTCTCTCTCTATCTCTCTCTGACCCTATGTTATTCTCTCTCTCTCTCTCTGTATCTCTCTCTGACCCTGTGTTATTCTCTCTCTCTCGCTCTCTCTCACTCTGACCATGTGTTATTCTCTCTCTATCTCTCTCTGACCCTGTGTTATTCTCTCTCTCTCGCCCTCTATCACACTCTGACCCTGTGTTATTCTCTCTCTCGCTCTCTCTCTCTGACCCTGTGTTATCCTCTCTCTATCGCTCTCTATCTCTCTCTGACCCTGTGTTATTCTCTCTCTATCGCTCTCTCTGACCCTGTGTATTTCTCTCTCTATCGCTCTCTATCTCTCTCTGACCCTGTGTTATTCTCTCTCTATCACTCTCTGACCCTGTGTTATTCTCTCTCTCTCTCTATCTCTCTGTGACCCTTTGTTATTCACTCTCTCTCTATCTCTCTCTGACCCAGTGTAATTCTCTCTCTCTCCCTCTATCTCTCTCTGACCCTGTGTTACTCTCTCTCTCTCTCTCTCTATCTCTCTCTGACCCTGTGTTATTCTCTCTCTCTCTCTCTATCTCTCTGTGACCCTGTGTTATTCTCTCTCTCTCTCTCTCTATCTCTCTCTGACCCTGTGTTATTCTCTCTCTCTCGCACTCTCTGGCCCTGTGTTATTCTCTCTCTATCGCTCTCTATCCCTCGCTGACCCTGTGTTATTCTCTCTCTATCACTCTCTGACCCTGTGTTATTCTCTCTCTCTCTCTCTCTATCTCTCTGTGACCCTGTGTTATTCTCGCTCTCTCTATCTCTCTCTGACCCTGTGTTATTCTCTCTCTCTCGCTCTCTCTGGCCCTGTGTTATTCTCTCTCCATCGCTCTCTATCTCTCTGTGACCCTGTGTTATTCTCTCTCTATCACTCTCTGACCCTGTGTTATTCTCTCTCTCTCTCTCTATCTCTCTGTGTCCCTGTGTTATTCTCTCTCTCTCTATCTCTCTCTGACGCTGTGTTATTCACTCTCGCTGTCTCTATCTCTCTCTGACCCTGTGTTATTCTCTCTCTCTCGCTCTCTCTGGCCCTGTGTTATTCTCTCTCCATCGCTCTCTATCTCTCTCTGACCCTGTGTTATTCTCTCTCTATCACTCTCTGACCCTGTGTTATTCTCTCTCTCTCTCTCTCTCTGGCCCTGTGTTATTCTCTCTCCATCGCTCTCTATCTCTCTCTGACCCTGTGTTATTCTCTCTCTATCACTCTCTGACCCTGTGTTATTCTCTCTCTCTCTCTCTATCTCTCTGTGTCCCTGTGTTATTCTCTCTCTCTGTGTCTCTCTCTGACCCTGTGTTATTCTCTCTCTCTCGCTCTCTCTGGCCCTGTGTTATTCTCTCTCTATCGCTCTTTATCTCTCTCTGACCCTGTGTTATTCTCTCTCTATCACTCTCTGACCCTGTGTTATTCTCTCTCTCTCTGACCCTATGTTATTCTCGCTCGCTCTCTCTCTATCACTCTCTGACCCTGTGTTATTCTCTCTCTCTCTCTCTCTCTCTCTTTCACCCTGTGTTGTTCTCTCTCTCTCTGACCCTGT